>NC_021161.2:3827687-3860998 GCF_000331145.2 Cicer arietinum
GCGCGCGACCCGCACCAGCAACCATAAAAACGCATATTTTTACTGTTTTAGGGATCTTTTTGACTCTTGGGAACTTGGGAGACTTGTGCCCTAGCATAGAAACTCAAAGACGGCCGTTTCTAACGCCATTGAAGCAGTTTTATCAAGAATCATCCATGAATCATTCTTGTAATTCTTCTTTAATCCTTATCTTTTGTATCTCTGTCATGAGTAACTAAACCCTATTTGTTAGGGATGAGTGTAACCAGATGAAACCTTTATTTTTCTGTTTTGATTTCTAGTTATATGAATGAGTTTATTGAATTGTTTTTCTCATCTCTGTGCTTAATGCTTTTTATTGCTTGATCAACATTAAAATGTTCTACGATTTGTATTTTGAAACGGAAGTGGACTTTACGAATGCTTGAGATGAGAAATTCATGAATTTGTAGTCTAGGGATAGATGCAGGTCATGAAACCAATTAAATTAGTTGCAAAGCAATAATTTACAAGAGAATTTCTATACGGTAATGCTTAATTCTAATCTTAAATCCACTAAGGAATTAAGGGTTACTTTGGAATTAAAGGTTCTGTCACTAAGACATTAGGGCAAGAATAATAAAGAGAATTCGGTAATAATTCAATAAAGGAATTCAGTAACTAGGATCAAATTAGACACCAAGGTTGGATTCGAAGTGAAACTCATCCCTGACATTTTTCTCATTATAAAAGATCAATTTTATTATTGTTGTTAATTTCAAACATTATTTCAATCAACTTGGGAACCTTTTTGTTCAATTTTAGTAATCAAATATAATTCAATAGTAAAACGCAATCCTTGAGTTCGACACTCGGTACTACCGTTTTATTATTACTTGCAACGATTCAGTACACTTGCTGAAACGCTATCAATTGTGCAGAACATACAATTGTGACTGCTCTCATTCTGTCCTTGATATAGTCATTAGTCTCATTCCAATTATCCCTTCTCTTGATATTATTCCCGAATGACAAGACATGGGAAGCCCTATGGATTCAACATTGGACAGATATTATGTACAAAATTCAACAGCTTCTTCAACAATGTATCGTTCAGCAATACAACCTTCTGGTCGACTTCTACTTTTTACGTACCCTTTTAATATTTTCATATATCGTTCTATCAGATACATCTATCTCATATAAGTTGGCTCACAAAGTTGTGTCTCCTTAACCAGATGAATAGTAAGGTGAACCATTATATCAAAAAACGAGGGTGGGAAATACATTTCAAGCTCACACAAAGTAACAACAATTTCCCTCTGCAATGTCGGTAATTTCTGAGGATCGATCACTTTACTACAAATTTCCCTATTGGTAGCAAATGCTCCATTAGAATATGACAATCATAGGTCTTCAAACCTCTTAACTTGAGGTCTTTCATACAAACCAAATTTTTAATGTTTGAAGAGTATCCTTCTAGAACTTTAACTTCGTGTAGAAATTTACATAAAATAATTTTTTCCTTTCTAGATAGAGTATGAGTGGCTGGAGGTAGATATGTGTTGACCAAGTCCAATCTTGCGTTGATGTCATCTTTAGACTTTCCTGGAACATTGAGTAATGTACCAATAACACTATCAAATACATTTTTTCAATATGCATCACATCGAGGAAATGTCTTATATACAATGACTTCCAATATGGCAATTCAAAGAAAGTTGACTTTTTCTTCCACCCAGTTTTGACCAGCTCTCCCGCAAAAGGTTTGCCAAATTTATTGGTCAAACCTTGTACTTTTTCAAGTATTTGATATCCAGTCGGTGCTAAAGGAGCTTTACCTTCCTCTGATTTTCCATTGAATGCATTTCTCCACCCACGATACTGATGACTATAAGGTAAAAATCTACGATGTCCAAGAAACACATTCTTCTTACAATGTTTCAACCGCATCCAATTTGTACTCTCTTCACATATAGGACATGCACACTGACCTTTAATGCTATATCCTGATAAATTACCATATGCTGGAAAATCATTAATTGTGCCGAACAACATAGCCCTCAAATTGAAACACTATTTCCTATACCCATCATAAACTTCCACACCTGTCTCCCACATACGTTTTATATGGCAATTCAAAGAAAGTTGACTTTTTCTTCCACCCAGTTTTGACCAGCTCTCCCGCAAAAGGTTTGCCAAATTTATTGGTCAAACCTTGTACTTTTTCAAGTATTTGATATCCAGTCGGTGCTAAAGGAGTTTTACCTTTCTCTGATTTTCCATTGAATGCATTTCTCCACCCACGATACTGATGACTATAAGGTAAAAATCTACGATGTCCAAGAAATACATTCTTCTTACAATGTTTCAACCGCATCCAATTTGTACTCTCTTCACATATAGGACATGTACACTGACCTTTAATGCTATATCTTGATAAATTACCATATGCTGGAAAATCATTAATTGTGTCGAACAACATAGCCCTCAAATTGAAACATTCTTTCTTATACCCATCATAAACTTCCACACCTGTCTCCCACATACTTTTTAAATCTTCGATTAGAGGAGTCAAGTATACGTCGATATCATTCCCCGATTGTTTGGATCCAGAAATTAACAGAGACAACATCATAAACTTACGCTTCATACATAACCATGGAGATAGGTTATAAATCAAAAAAATCACAGGCCACGTGTTGTGTGAGATGCTTTGAAGACCATGTGGATTCATTCCATCAGTAGAAAGTGCAAGTCTTAGATTTCTTGACTCTATCCCAAGTTCAGGATACTTGTGATCAATTTTTGCCTGTTGTGGGGAATCTGCAGGGTGTCGAAACATTCCATCTCTAATTCTTTCATTTGCATGCCATCTCAAGTGTTTTGAATCTTCTTCACTGCGATACATGCGCCTAAATCTTGGTATTATAGGAAAATACCACACGACTTTTTCTGGAGTAGATTCTTTCTTCTTATATCGAGAGACATTGCATTTCGAACACGCCTTTAATAATTCATATTCGTTTCGAAATAAAATGCAATCATTATGACACACATGAATCCTTTCATAACTCATGTCAATAGAGCACCAAATCCGTTTAGCTTCGTAGGTTCGACTGAGAAGTCATTATCATCTGGCAACATATCTTTTAAGAGTGTTAATAATTCTGTGAAGCTTTTATCAGACCATCCATTACTCGCTTTTAAGTTGTACAACTTTAATATCGCCGACAGTCTTGTGAATTTAGTACAACCATTATATAATGGTTTCTCTGCATCATTCAACAAACTCTCAAACATTTTAGGACAATCCTGAAGATCTTCTTCAATTGCTTTTGCAATCTCCTCAACTCGGTCCGGCTCATATGTATATGTATCGAAGTCAGTTGAAGCATATGTCGAACCATTCTCAAAATTAATGTTTCCTTTTTTTTCTCACCATGTCTTATCCAACATGTATAGCTTTGATCAATTCCATTCCATACTAAATGTCCTTCCAATTCATCTTCTCTAACGCATTTTCCAAAACAACATTTTAAACAAGGACAAACGACTCTATTTGGATCTTTTTCATTCTTTACTGCAAATTCAACAAACTCCTTCACTCCATTTTCATACTCTTTTGACAATCGATTGACAAACATCCATTTTCGGTCCATATTATACGACCTATATAAATGCAGTTACAAAAATAATAAGCTACTAATAACATTATACCAATATATAGTACACATATCTAATATTGGAAAATGGAAACCAAGTCCATTATTATGTAACAATTTCAAAACATAAAAGATTTCAAAAGAGAATAGATCAACAAATTTCAAAAAGAAAATATTTATTATGTAACAATTTATTAGTTTTGAATTATTAAAAAACTAAAGATTTTTTGACAACAACAAATTAATAAATACAGTACTTGAGACAACGTATCCAATTTTTTTTAAAGGAGGAGCAGTAGATGGCCGCACAGTACGTAGAGGAGATGAGGGTTCCCAGAGTAGAGATGATTAGGGTTCGTAAATTTGTTTTCAATTTATTTTTATTTATTTAAAGTAAATTATTTTTATTTAAAGTTAATGATTTTACAGCGCTTGTAAAATAAGCGCTCTAATAGATCCTTTAATTATGTGAAAGCGCAAGGTTTTTACAGCGCTTGTAACAAAAGCGCTCTAATAGGTCATTTAATTATTTGAAAGCACATGTCTTTTACAGCGCTTTTAACAAAAGCGCTGTAATAGGTCATTTAATTATTTGAAAGCGCATGTATGTTACAGCGTTTGTGAAAAAGTACTATAAAACATTATGTGAGGGCGCTTCATTTTACAGCGCTTGTGTAAAAGCGCTGTAAAAGCCTTGTAAACATTATGCACAAACGCTATATGACCCTACAACAGCGCTGTTTCCACAACGCTTGTCAAAAAAACATTGTTATATGCTCCGTTATTTTTAAAATATATTTACAACATCGCTTGTATTTAATAAGCACTGTAAAAGGTGCGCTATAAAATGACATTTTTCGCGTAGTGAAGATGGATCACGCTTGGTTGATTTATCTCTTTTTGATACCTTACTTTTGGCTTTTTTGGGTGCACCTTTTGTTTTAACCTTGGCAACCGGTGGAAACATCGACGTAGTCGATGGATACGCGATCTCTCGTAATTTACCTTTAAGTGAAATTGTTCTAGGTACATCAAGTTCTTCAAACTTTTTCACTACGACATCTATTTCATGTTTCACAGATAACTCTGAAGGTTTACTCGATGCATCAACATGGAAAGTTAATTTACTCCACTAAACATGAATAGCGTCTAATGGAATGGAACGTGGGATCATACTATATCTGGGTATTTCATATGCACAAGGTAGACCATGTGTTGTCCTAATTGTGCAACGATACTCAGTCTGATCAATACCTACATACTTCACGCGGTCATACTCTGCCGCAATGTGATCAATTGCATTTTTTGACACAACACCACGCAAATTCGCGTATAATCTGTTACTATATCGATGCACCTTTTGAATGATGCTCTTTTCAAATGATGCTATTATCTCATTGTGTTGTAATACAATCATGCTATTGATGGTTTCTCAAACACTGCATATATCACAAATACTATCTTGTAATATCCTTTTCAAACTCCAATGCGCCGACTCAACCCTTTGTGTTGTGGTGTTCCCAAAGTGCATAACTCTATTTGTCCACGCCTCAACAAACCTTCCTTGTGAGGAATTAACCACTTCTCGTGTACATAATCATAAAAAATAGGACAACTACTATAAATTCCTTCAAAGATAGCCAACTTCATGTAGTATTGAGCCTCATCATAACTGTAAATAAAAGCCTCTCATGCCTCCGTTATTTGCACTTGCTTCTTTTTTGGAAACACAGTCATCTTGCACTTGGCTTTGACATTCTTCCATATATGAAACAAGCATAATAAATTCACTGCTTTTAGAAAAACATTTTCAACCGCGTTCATCAAAGAAAGGTCTCTATCAGTAACGATGACTTCAATTTCACCACGTGTAATATGTTCATTCACCATTTGTAGTGTCCATGTGAAGTTATCAACACGCTCAGACTATAGATATGCAAATCCCACACAAAATGTCATTTCAGTAGATGTAACACCAATAATCTCAAGTAATGGCATTCGATACCTATAGGTCTTGTAAGTGCTATCCATAATCAATATTATGTGAAAATTATTTACAAGAGTGATAGCATCTGGATGGGCCCAAAATATGTCCCTCAACTCATCTTAACCCTCTACCTTCCTATATCGATAAACGTATTTGTCGTGTTCCATATATGTCAAAAGATGTTGCATTTTTGTTCTATTACCTCTAAGTGATGAACGATATGCTTGACGTGCATTGTAAACTTGTTTTATTGTCGTCAAACTTTCAACGTTATGATCCCTCAATGTCATTAAAATGTTTTTTTGTTTTACAAAGTTATTTGTCATATCACTAAGTACATTTTTCTCATCTTGAGACAATCATCCTAAGAAAGAGTGACCGATCAGTTTTTTTGGCCAATTCGTGGTTATGGAGACCACATATTACATGTAAATACCATCCATCACCAACCCTTGATCGTGTTCCTCTCAACCTAAATGGACAATCACATTTTCTAGTCCAAGTACTCCTCGTAAGATTAGGATTCTTCTAAGGTCTATATTTACCACTTCTTTCACAACCAATAATTAATTTTGTCTTTGTTCTTGGTCATGTTGTCACAGTTTCACATCTAAAAATCACAACAACAATTCCATTTTCCCTTCCAACATTTATAGCCCATTTCAATAATTCATCTCGTGTATCAAACATCATGTCGGTGGTAAACACATTAGTCAAATCAATCATAACAGGTTCAACTCTGTCATTCATAGCGTCAAAATTAGATTTCACATCATCACACATTTCTTCAAAATAAGGATCCAAATCATCATACGTTTCTTCAAAATCAGGTTCCAAACCTTCATACATTTCGTCACTATTGTCTCCCCCTTCATCCATTTAACTGCATCCAATAAATTACATAAATATAACATAAGAATTCTTAACTCCTAAACAATAAAAAAACAAAAACAAAATTCAAAATTTTATCACCTTACGTGAACTAAGAAAACGTATGTGTACCTGAACTCAGTTCACGTATCACATACATGAATTTAATTCAAGTGAACATACGTGAACTCAGTTCACGTGTATTTGAGATTTTACAATTTTCATCCTATACGTGAACTCAGTTTACGTATGTATATGTGAATTCAACATACATGTATGTTACGTGAATTGAGTTCACGTACACCTACGTTATCTCAGTTCACGTATGTAATATGAATTTTAAAACTTCATTGATGTACGCAAACTTAATTGACGTACGTTTACATAAACCTAATTCACGTAGAATATGAATTTTCTTAATTTCATCAAGTACGTAAGTTCAGTTCACGTAAACGTACGTGAACTGAGTTCGCGTACGAAACCCAGATTTAGAGAAAAAAAATATCAGCTACAAAACACAACAAAATACATACCTAGTATCAAAATGATTGAAGAATATTGAAGAAGATTGAAGGTGTTAGGTTAATGAAGATGAAGATGATGAAGTTAGAAGATGAAGGTGTTAAGTGAATATAGAGGAAAGGGTAGTTTGGGTATTTTGGGTTTAAAAAAAATTGAGGGGTGTGGGAAGCAAAATTGTATACTATATTGTCTTACGCTGTTTTTAAACTCTTCTAATTAAACAAAAGTCAAATCTCTAAAATCTCCCACACAAACATAAGATGATTTGTTATTATCTCCCTCACAAATTTTTTTTTCCGCTCTCAACTGTATCAGCCCATACATCTCTTCTCTCCCTCTCAACTCTAACCTTCTTCCACCTCGCCATCGCTATTCTTACGCACCAAATCAACTTTTTGTATGTGGAAATACCAAAAGTACCCTTGTAAAACTAATAAATTATACATTCTTCTCATTGCGTTAACCTACTCCTTCTCCTCTGTCTCTCTCATTCTTACGGAGAGATGTCAATTTTACAAGTTTATTAATTATTAAGTTCAGTCTACATATTGAAGAGGTAAAAAAAATTTATAGTTTAAAATGCTCCAAAAACAAAAACCCTAAAACCAAAAGTCCTTAAAATATTATGGGCTTATGGGGCTACATTTAAACCAAATCGATATTTTTTTGAAAATTAATTTCAAATTCTTTTTTGATTTTATTCCGAAAAAATAACAAAATTTCAAAAAATTTCGATAAAAAAGTTTAAATTTTTTTTCAATAAAAAATATTTACAAACATTTTATTTTTTTATTCGAGAAAAAAATCAATTGTTTTCAAAACATTTAGCCCATAAATGACCTCATTTAAACCCACAAAAATATATGTTTGATTAGATGAGTTTATGTGATGTGATAATAAAAGACGGAGGCATTGTGAAAAATTTATGTGATGATGGTGATGTATGATTGATGATATTGATATTGTAAATTTGTGACAAGTTTATGTAATAATGATGATATATGATTGATGATAGTGATGAGTTTATGTGATGATGATGTATGATTAAAGATAGTTTTTTTTATTTGCTAGAAAAATATAGTATAAACTATATATATATATATATATATATATATATTATTTTGGAGTTTATGGTGTCAGACTTTAAACTATAAAGCTACTACAAAAGGTTTTTAAAAACTCAATTGAAACCCTTATTTTATTGCATTTTTAGCACGTGCAGTGAAGCTTTTCTTCTAATTAGGTTTCGTTTGTTAATTGAAATTAAAGTGTTTGTTAATCTTAGTTTTTAACAATATAAAAGGACATAATTATTTAATTTAATATAACAAAAAGTGACATTTTTATCCAATACGTATAAATAGTAATCGTAAAAACAATGCAATTCATTTATTGTTTACAATTTGACATAAAAAATGAATTTAACTTTAACACAATGATAAATTAGAAGATGAAGAAATAGAAAGGGAAAAAGTTATGTTGTTTTGTGATGTAGAATTTACAGAAAATTTGTAAAAAAATTGTGTTGTTTTGTTCTTTTTATACGTGTTTTATATGTGCAAGAATTGTGTTGTTGATTCTGCAGAAGTTGAATTGTTAAACTTGTTTTTGGAACTTGAACTTTAAGTTTTCTTCATTGGTTAAACTTTGATTAAATTAAACATGTTATTAGAATTTGCAGTTGATTGTGCACTAGTTTTATGTTGTTTGTTCTGGTCATGATTAAAAAATGTGCAGAATTATACTTTCATTGTTGTGTTATTTGGTTTTCTTTGGCTTCATGATGTTTTTTGTTGCATATATCCCACAATATGTCCAAGTCCTTTGTTCAAGATAATATAGTAGATAAGGATTAAAGAAAATAGAAATTGAATAATCTTTATGACCTACCTTATTGGTAAAGAAATACTTCATTAATGAATTATGGAATACAAAGAAAAGGATGTCTCTGGTGTGGCGCTGAATAAATTTAAGGTAATTATACAAATTTGAAAATAGTAGTTTCTATCTTTATTTATGCTTTGCAGTCACTACTTCAAAATGGTGTTTAAGTCTTTATGTAAATTATGGATCCTTTTAATTTTTATTCTCTTATTCGTTCTAGATACGGCTCTTCATAAGAACAAATTTGTTTAAATATGTAGTGATTTAGTTGTTTAAAATTAAGATAGATTCTTCCTTTTATATGATTCTGATTTTATTATGATTGATATAAGATAATATAATTGTAAAATAATAATTTGAACTCCAATAAAAAACCAAATTTCCATTTTAGAGATTTTTCAAAAATATATATATATATATATATATATATATATTGAGAATTGATTAAGAGATTGGTTTGTAAAAAAAAAAAAGAAAACAATCTCACAATAATCCAATTCATGTGGAAATCTAATATATTAATGAGATTTGTTATTTGAGATATACCGATGAGTTTGATTTGACTGCAAAATATTTTTTATTTAATAAAATAGATTTGTTCCATATTAAATAAACTTTTCAAAGGAAACAAACTTATATTTGGATTTATTCTAATTATAAATAACTCTAGTTATTATTTACTATAATATTAAACTTAGTTTGTCACTGCAAATAAAGATTTAGAGAATCCATTAAGCTCTCTTTTGTTTTTGTTTTTATTTTTATTTTTCTTTTCTTTTGAGTTGTTATTTGTCGTGATATTTTTCTTTTTATAATTAGTTTGATAGTTTATTTTCTTTTCATAGATCACTGTCTTAGTTTTTATTATTATTATTATTATTATTATTATTATTATTATTATTATTATTATTATTATTATTATTATTATTATAATCTTGACTAGATTTGTAATCTATTGATTTTAGAACTCGATTTGTTAGAAATTGTTGATCTACTAATTTATAGAGTTTAGGAACTTATTATTGATTTTGTGATTCAAATGTTTTGATAATAACAAACTCTAGTTAGGTACTTACTTGTGTTATTTGTGTTGTATTTTTTATAGTGCGGTTCTACTTTTATAGGTTGACGGTCGCGACCCATAGAAACAAAATCGCATTACCATGGAGGAACTTACTTATCGTATATTCTCTAGAGATACTTGTGTTTACTTCGTGAATGTATGAAGTATTTAAATTTTATAAGAAAAAAATATTTATGTTAAAAAATTATTGAAAAATAAATAATTATTATTTGTGACAAAGTTGTGAAAACTAAATTATATTGGATAATTGTGCTTCGTGTTGTTTAATATATTTGTACATCCTTACTTGTTATATGAATTAACCTAACAAAAGTGCGTGTATCATGTACATTGGTGGATAAACCATTAGATTGATACATGTAGAAAATTAGGTAGATTGGAATGGAATGTCATTAGGTAGATTGGAATGGAATGTGTATAGGGAATAAAATTAATTTTTTCAATTCTTTTAATTATTAAAATTGCACTCTTTTTTATTAGGAGTTCAATTTTTAAGATTATAATAAGGCTTCAAAATCTTTATAAGATTACTCTGATTTTTATTATCGTCAAAATAAATTAATGGGTCATTCAAATCACTTCAACAAGTAAGACCAATCAACTGATAAATGTCGATAAAATTAGTTAAGCTGAATAATTTATCGAGTTCGAACTTAAGACTTTACAATTGTGTATGTTAGGCTCAAGTAGTGTTTATCATTCTTTCTACGGACAAAAAAAATGATCTGACATTTTTCCTAATATTGTAACATTTTTTTTCATTGTTTTTTCTCTTACTACAAATTTTTCATCTATTACCACATACCGAGTTTTCCGGATTCAAGCAAATGAAGACCCTTGATATCATGTTATGTTTGTTTACTAAATGCTTCCATATTTAAGACCTCACCTTTTAAGATTGTGAGTTTAATGGTTCAATTCTTATCATTAGTCCCATTATTCGTCATCTCAAGTTACTTTATTGCAATATTCCGAACCTATCATCCTTTGAGTTTAGTGGTCATAGCATTCAAAACTTTTTTTTCTATCCATGCTCCCCAACTAGCAACATTTTACTTGAATTCACAATGCCGAATGGAAGAACGAGATTCAGAAATTTTAGATTATGTTCTTATCTTGGACTTTCTCCCTCAACTTTAAAATCTCAGTATGACTTTGTTTCCATCAACGACAGGTCAAATTTTAATTATATATTATAATTATATTAATTAATTTTTGATATTTTATTAATTTTCCTTATGTTCATCTGTATATAATTTTTTCTTGATGGATGCAAATATCAATGTTCCAACAACTTTGGGTCCTTAAAACCTTAAAAGTTTTGGAGTTGTTAATTGTTGGATCACAAGAAGTCGATGATGATTACTTGTGGGTTTTAATTGTGGTTATGGCATGTCCACGTCTCCAAAAGTTATATGTTGGGGTATATACATATATAAAATCTACTATATTTTTACTCATTCAAATGTAGTTAGTTGTAACAACCTTTTTTCTACTTTACAAAATATTTCTAAACTTAAATTAATAAATTATTTTTAAAAAAAATTATTTTATTTGAAATATTTTATTTTAGTAATAATTGACTTAAGTTAAAGTAGAAATAAAAAGGTAGTAGTATTAACGAGGTGTAAGTGTTAGAAGAGATCATGCCACTTTTCCTTCTTTCCTTCCTACTCACTTATAGGTAACGACTTCTTTCAGCTCCTCTCCTTCCTTTTGCAGCTACAACCATTTTCTCAAAAAATCACTCCAATACACCAACAACTAATTATTGTTCATCATCTTCTCTATCTCTCATTTTTTCCTTCCCTTCTAAATTTCCCTAAACACAACCGCCTCTAAAGTACTCTCATTTTCTTAGAAACCTTTGCATGTCCAGTTCTTCCTCTAAAATCTCATCAATCAACCAAAACAGTACTGAAGGAAGATAAGGAGCAGATTGAGAAATCTATGAATCTGAAATAGAGCATAAAAGATAGGGAACAGAGAGTTGACAAGACAAACATCTTCCACCATCCAATTCCACTAAGATCAAGAATTTGAACAGCGTTGAATTGACCAAATTTTCAACTGGAATATTTCCTTCAATTTTGTTTTGGCTCAAATTCAGGTTAAATAACCTAGGCAAACTTGCAAGTTGTTTTGTGATGAAGCTACTTAAATTATTAAGTTGATGCAACGATAACAATTCTATAGGAACATTTCCTGAAATAAGGTTATTACTCATCACAAGGCTGATCAACATAGTCAACTTTTTTAACTCCTCTGGAATTTCTCCTACAAGATGGGTCGAAGATAAGTCGAGTAACTGTAACTTAGTTGCCTCTTCTAGTTCTCGTGGTATGCTACTAGATAAGTTATTGTTGGAGAAAATGAGGCTTGTGAGACTAGAACAAATGTGAAGTGGTTATTCAAAGCAAATGTTGTGTGCCAACTGACCAGTGAAATTATTATCGGCTAATTGAAAATTTTCCAAATTAGTAAACATATTCATTTTAGTTGGAATGATGTCACTTATATTTAGAGTGAGGATGTTTTGAATTCATTACACGTAATTCCCAACCAATTGCATGAATTGTTGCCAATCCATGAAGATAGCAAAGTTTGGCTTTGGTTGTCAAATGTTGTTTTTCACTTCAACAAAGCACTTGCTTCTATGCTTTGTATAGTTGAAGCACTAGATGTCATAGTCAAGACCATTTTGAAAGCAAAAAATAACATTACTAGCTTCATTGACTGAAGCATTGGAAAAATGAAAATCACAAAGAGGATAAGTTTTCTTACATGTCTATTGGGTGGGATTAGCAAAGTCATCCCCTAAGAAGAACCATTTAATTAGTCTATGGATATTAACCAATAGTTAATTAGTATTTGATATACTTAGTTATATTAGCTAGTTGTTATATAAATCTCATATCATTTGATGTAATGGAATAATTTTCTCATTATTCAATATACTTTTATCTCATTTTATGATTTCTATCTTGAATTGTAATATGGTATCAGAGGAATAATTATTCAACTACTTCATATATATCACAAAAAAATTTTGAGAAAATTTTCATTGAAAGTTAATTGATTTATTTTTTCTTTACTATTTGATTCTTGAACAATTTGGTCATTTTCTTCTTCTTCCCTCTCAAATTTCAAGTTAGAATTATCTCATCATATTGATGATTGTGATAAAAAAAAAATAAAAAAAAATAAGACAATAGATATTAAAGACAAAAAAAACATTGAAAATTGATTATGGGATTGATTTATATATTCATGAGAGAATCTAATATATTAATGAAGTTTTTTATTTGCGATATGGATCAATTTGTTTTGAGTGCTTATAAGAAAATATTTGTGTATGTAATAACATAGATTTGTTCCGTATTAAACAAACTTACCAAAAGAAAAAACTTATATTTAGATTTATTTTAATTATATATAATTTGAGTTATTATTTTTTTAAATATTAACTCTAGTTTTCACTATAAATAAAGGTTTAGAAAATTGAAAAAAGAATGAAAACAAAGAGAAACAGAAACATAAGAAACTTGTAAAATTGGTACGCGCTTCTTTTTATTCTTTTTTTTTTTAGTTGTTGCTTTTTCTTTTTGGTGTTTTTATTTTTATAATTATTTTTATCTTCATGTGTCTATTTTCTTTTCATAAATCACTATCTTAATTTTCAATTGGTGTTTTCGTGTTAATTCAATTTTGTTAATTATATAGCATTACTATTTATTGTGTTTAGAATTTTTGCACTATTTCTTCTGTTTTATACCTTTCGTATTGAAGTTAATATTTTTATTATCACTCATTGTTGATGTTAATATATTAGAATTCATGACATTGCTTGTATAATATTTAAAATTTTAAACACAATGTATAATTGATTTTCTGAAATATTAAAAGCTAAAATTTTGTAAAAAAAGGAAACTTATTTGATAAATAAAATATTCTTTTTTATTCAATTCAACCATATGGAATAAGTGAATTATAATGATAGCAATACACACACAACGCATATTTTAGCATCATAAATCTTAAGATGCATGTATTTAATATCATACATCTTAATGTTCAATAAATTTATAGTTATAGTTTCCTAACGTACTTCTTTTAAAAAAGTAGTGGGTATTCTAACAAATATATATATATATATATATATATTTGTGTATCTATATTGTATTGTCTAAAAAAAACTAATTAATTTGTTTGATGACATGTTGCGTAAAAAGTAAAGGAGTCAAAGAAAAACGATTAAAAGAATAATATATTCATAAACAAGACGAAAATATTATAAAGTTTTTATTGGTGGAGTAATTATGATATGTAATTCCTATTTATTGAAATATTTCATATTGAATTGATATATTGTATTAAAAAAGAACGTATATTTTCTAGATATAAAAATAGTAGATATTTATTGTTATAGAAACGGAGTAGTTATTGATATATATATACGGTTTAACGACCACGGATGGTCAATGTAAAACAAATTTACACATCCTACATCATTCATATCCTATTGTCACTGTAAACTTTGTAAACCGTTTTTTTCCATATATATAATTTATTAGATATTTATTTAAATTATAATAAAAAAACAAAATAAGAACGAAACACTTGAACGTTTAATTCATGATTGATTATTTAATTGAAGAAAATATATTTGAGATTATGATTCTCCGATCGATGAAAGATATTGAAATTGGGTTTTATTTTATTTTTTTATAATATACAACTCAGATTTTGATTTATTTTTTTTAATTTATATGACAGATTTTGAGATATATAGATTATATATCTTACGAATACTAAACTGAATATTATATCATTTATAAATAGAGGTTTAAAGGAGCAACAGAAAAGAAAAGAAGACGAAAAACAATTTACAAAATCGGTATGTTTCTCTCTTAAAAAAATATTGTTGTGATGTTGCTTTTTTTGTTAACGATGGTTTCATTTCTATCTCGTTAATAATCTGTAGATAAATTTATTTGTTTCTTTTGTTGTATTTGATTGGTGTTTGTGTATAAATTTACGACCTTTAGCTGCTTTTTATGGTCTTAACAGTATTTATTATTATTATTATTATTATTATTATTATTATTATTATTATTATTATTATTATTATTATTATTATTATTATTATTATTATTATGAAAATAAATTAATGGGTCATTCAAATAACTTCAACAAGCAAGATTGATCAACAAAATTAGTTTGGCAAAATATATTTATTCGAATTCGAACTTAAGACCGTACAATTGTGTATGTCCTTCTTTTGAACCTGACATACACAATTGTAAGGTCTTAAGTTCGAATTCGAATAAATATATTTTGCCAAACTAATTTTTTCGACATTTATTAGTGGGTTTTTGATGTCTATATCCTTCTTTTGAATTTTTAATCTTAAAATGCCCTAGTTTGAAAAAAAATATATATAGGAAGTTGTTATAATAATTTGACAAAACAAACAAATAAGAGGAACGTGTCAAAATAAATAACGTGTTTCTGATATTTGCCCGATAAAATAGGTTGGATATTGATGTTAAATTAGTAATGTATCAACTTCCTCCTCTTTTGGCACATTATTATAACAAATTTCTCCTATTTTTCGTATCTAATAAATAAAAATTAATGAAAATAATAATAATAATCATAAAATATAAATTTGATGTATTTTTTTCTTCAATTTTTTGTATTTTTTTTTTAATTTAACGTAGGTTCAATTTAATTAATTTTATTTAATTAATATAATATACTTTATTATTATTATTATTACTATTATTATTTTTATTAACATTTGGAATATTATTAAACTATTATTGTTATTTATTTATGTATTATTGTTATTATTATTATTATTATTAAAATTATTATTATTATTAAATTTATAATTATTATTTTTCATAATAGTATTTTGATTTTTTAAATGTTTTAATTATTTTTAAATTATTCAAATAATAAAAGTAATTAATAATAAATACAAATATTCTTTAAATGACAAAAAATAAAAATAATATTGTCACAGTACAAGTCCCATCCCCAGGATGCGAAATGAAAAAAAAAAAAAAAAAAACTTTTTCACGAAGTCCCATTCTCAGGTTGCGCAACTGGGACAAAAAAGTAGGGTATTTCTGTATATTTTTTTTTAAACTAGGGCATATTGGGATTAAAAATTCAAAAGAGGGATATAGGCATAAAAAAACCCCTCTATTTATGGATTAAAAAAATGATCTAACTTATTTCCTAATATAAAATATTAATTTTTTTCATTGTTTTTTTTTTTCTTACTAGAAATTTTGTATTGTTGATATTACTATATTAGTGACCGCTACAATATATGTTGTTAGCTAAATTTGTGTTTGTTTTAAATAAGATCTGAGGAGTAATCGATTGTTTTTTTTTTTTTTTATGTTGTTAGATGGATCTCAATTTTGACCTCGACAATTTATTTGCAAGCAATGAAATGGAAGAGTTCAGTGTTTTTGCTAATATGCCCGGAAGCATACTAACGTACCCTTGTATAAATTCAAAAACTCCATGCTACAGCGATTCACTTTATGAATTTAAAGAAGAGGACTTAGAGTTATTTGATCGTGTTAGACAAGAGTTTATTCGAAGAGTAGATCAACGCATTAACGAGCATGATCAACAAGGTGAAAATATAAATTCACTAAGAGTGGATTTTCTCTTAGGTTATGAGCACCAAGATGTTATCGATAAGTGGATTTCTTATGCAATTGCCAAGGGTGCTGAACGGATTGAGATCTTATTCTCTTGTGATGCATTCGGCATGCCTAACCTTGACCTTTACAGGTTTCCCCATGCTCTTTTTTCTGAGTTTAAAAATCATCTACACCTAAGAAATTGCCATCTATTACCACATGCTGAGTTTTCTGGATTCAAGCAACTTAAGACCCTTGTTCTAGAAGAACTCACAGTAGAATATGATCTCATGTTATGTCTATCTACTAAATGCTTCCATCTTGAAGACCTCAGCTTTTTACATTGTTATTTTAATGGTTCAATTCTTATCGTTAGTTCCACCCTTCTTCATCTCATATTGTTACCCCAAATCTATCATCCTTTGAGTTTGGTGGTGGTAGCATTCTAAACTTTTCTTCTATTGATGCTCCCCAACTAGCAACATTTTATTTGAATTCAAAAAGTGATCTAATATTGGAAGATCAATCTTCAGAAATTTTAAATTCTGTTTTTATATTGGACTCACTCCCTCAACTTCAAAATCTTAGTATGATTTTGAATCCATCATTGGCAAGTCAAATCTCAATTATATATTATAATTTTATTCATTAACTTTTGATATTTTATTAATTTGATTTATGTTCATCTGTATGTAATTTTTTTTTCTATGCATGAGTGCAGATATCTAAGTTTCCAACAACTATGGGTCCTTTTAAAAATCTTAAAGTATTGGAGTTGTTTATTATTGAAATATCAGAAGAAGTTGATGAAGATTACTTGTGGATTTTAGACGTGGTTATGGCATGTCCACGTCTCCAAAAGTTATATATTGGGGTATATACATATACAAACTCTACTATATTTTTACTCATTCTAATGTAGTTGTCATTACTCGTGCTCTATGCAAGATTTATACACATTAATACAAATTTATTATTATGATTATTTAATATTATTATGTCGTCTTTGTATTGTGTTACAGAATGCATGTCCTGAGTTGTGTGCCAATAACAGACAGAGAAGGGAACATCCAACATTCTTTCATTGTGAGTTGAAGAATGTTGAATTTCATGGTTGTGTTGGCCAAAATACTGAAATTGAGCTTGCTATTCACTTTCTAAAAAATGCGATTTCGCTAGAGGATATCACTTTCAGCCCTCGCTCAAAAATCTATTTAGGAAATGGAAAATCGTTTGAAGGTTTTGATTGTCTTTCCTATTGGTCTGAGACTGGGCGCAATTTTATTCGTGAAGAACTCCAAGATTTCGTCTGTGGAAGTACTAGACTCATATTTCTCTAGGATAAGTAGAACAGAAATCATGGCTGCACACTCCAAATCATTTTAGGATATTTTACTTACAAAGGCATTAGTAATATAGCTTTGCCAAATTATTCTATTGTTAGTTTCTTAATGTTGAGTTAATTAAACAATAACTATCTCGTTGGTAGTTCTTTTAGCTCCTTTGCTATGGTTTTAATTTCTCAAATGCTAAACCAATTTTTTAATTGAATAAACATAATTTATGGATGTGCCATGCCCTCTAAAAAAGAATTGTTTGGATTAAAAGAATTTATGAATCATTTACAAGAATATTTCATCAAGATTTATCTATAAGAATATATGAATTATTTACAAGAAGATTAATTTAATCGAGATTTATCACAAGAAGATATGAATTATTATAAGAAGAATTGATCAAGATTTATCTACAAGAATATATGAATTATTTACAAGAAAAGTTGATCAGAATCTACAAGAAGATATGGTCAAGGAAGGATTATTTACAAGAAGAAACATTCACAAGAAGATACATTATTATTATTTGCAAAGATATGATTCAGGTTTTCTAAGGACAAAGGAGAAACTCTAACCTATTTTATAAATAGATACTCAAGTCTGAAGAATAAAACAAGAGAACTCATAAGCACAACCTATGTCATTAGAGTTCATAAGGTTAAGGTCTAGAGAAACACTTCCTCAAAAGAAATATTTTCTAAGTGTTACAGTCGTTGTTATAATCAACTTATTAGAAGTAAACCAATTTGTTACAAACTCTTGTACCCAAACCCAATAGTGGCTTTCCCGTTCCTCAAGTAATCTGTAGGTTTTCAGGTTATGTTGAGAAGATTTGCCTTGTAGAGTCAAGGTGTTTGTGTTCCTCAAAAAGTTTGTGTGTAATTCTTTAAAACCAAGAATTATGTTTTAGGGTTTAAAGGATGTTTGTTTCAGATTTTTTTTAAAATAATTTTGTTAGAAAAATTATTTTTTTGTTTAATATATATAGATATGTACATTGATATTGGTATGTGGAAAACATGTGGTATGAGTAGAGCATTTAAATGTTTTAATATGAATAAGGCTTTTAAATAGGCTTCCAAGTCAGGTCAGACTTTTAAAAAGGCCATGTCAGGCTGAAAAAAAAGCCTATGATAGGTTGTATGTCAGGCTTAGGCCTAAAAAAAGACTTTCGAAGAATATGTGTTTCAAAAGTTTAAGATTCATCGAAACTTTCGAAATTTTCTGAAATTTGTGTTTCGGAACTTTCAAATTCACCCAAAGTTTTAAAAGTTATACCTTCGAAAGTTTCACATTCTTTCAAATTTTCGAATGTTTCTGGAAAAGTTCATTTCGAAACTTTCAGAATCATCGTAAGTTTCGAAATTTGTATTTAATTATGTTAATTTAAATTTCGAATGTTTTAAATTTAATTAAAGTTTCGAAATATAGAAAAAATTCACTTTGAATAATTTCGAAAGTTTGAAACTTTCGAATATTCTGAAATTTTTGGAAATTTTCGAATGTGGGGGTGAAAAAAGAGACTGGTGAAAAACTTTCCATTATTTTATATAAAGTTAAAAAGAGTAAGATAGTCAATATCAAAAATTGGGGGGTGGGGAAATAAAATTTTGATAGAAAAATAAATGCATAAAAATTTACCCTTTGTGATACATATTCTTAAATGTATTTTTTTAAGAACATTTTCTTTCATTTTTTTTAATGAACTTTTTAGGATACAGTCAAATATCAATACCAATAAATTATATGTAAATACCTTTAGTTTTAAAAAACATAACCTTTAAAATTTACTTCATGTGACAATATAATTTTTTTACAAGATGTGACAAAATAAATTAGTATTATCTAGGGGTAGTCAAATATCATATAATAAAGTAATAAAGGGTAGTCTTTACCCAAAAAAAAAAAAACAATTGTAAATCTATATATTTGGAAATTTACTTAATATGACAAAATAAATAATTTCTTTAAACAAAAAGATTTGCACACACTTAAATAATGCTGAAATTTGGTCAAATTTAGATACTTTTGAGGGTTCAACTTGTGTGTATAAATACCTACATACATATGCTTTAGCAATACCAAGAGAAGTTAACTATTTTATTTTCTCCCTAAAAAATTAATTGTAGGTCAGGCTCAGGCCTTTCAAAGTCTGGCTTATTCCCACCCCTATTTATGGTAAAGAGAATGTATCAATAATTAACAAGGATAATTTAATAAAATTTACATTATATTCCTTTCATTTGTCATATTTTCGTATCTTGTGTGAAATGGTTCAATACGATAATTATTATAGGATAAATAGAGTATCTGAAACATTTATTGTATGATTAAAATAAAATTTTGATAGAAAAATAAACGCATAAAAATTTACCCTTTGTGATACATATTCTTAAATGTATTTTTTTAAGAACATTTTCTTTCATTTTTTTTAATGAACTTTTTAGGATACAGTCAAATATCAATACCAATAAATTATATGTAAATACCTTTAGTTTTAAAAAACATAACCTTTAAAATTTACTTCATGTGACAATATAATTTTTTTACAAGATGTGACAAAATAAATTAGTATTATCTAGGGGTAGTCAAATATCATATAATAAAGTAATAAAGGGTAGTCTTTACCCAAAAAAAAAAAAAGCAATTGTAAATCTATATATTTGGAAATTTACTTAATATGACAAAATAAATAATTTCTTTAAACAAAAAGATTTGCACACACTTAAATAATGCTGAAATTTGGTCAAATTTAGATACTTTTGAGGGTTCAACTTGTGTGTATAAATACCTACATACATATGCTTTAGCAATACCAAGAGAAGTTAACTATTTTATTTTCTTTGAAAAAAAAACACTTGCAGCTACGATGGAAAAAACAATGAAAATGATGTTGAAGATTATGTTGGTGTTTATTGGTATTGCAACTATCCTAGTTGGAAGTGTAACACAAGCAAATGATGATGACAATTGTATCCCAATGCCAGAAGCATGTTACGTAAACCCAAAATGTTGCAAATAATTACCCATGGTTTTACTATCTCTCCAACATTTTAAAATTCTATGCTCTTTTGTTATTTTTACTATGATAAAAATAATTTGTGTTTGAGACAGAGTGTAATATGTAACAAAATGAAATGAAATGATATGGATGAATAAGAAAATATGATTTCTTTTTTACTATTATTGTTGCATTTTTTTTAATTTAGCGTTGCTTTCTCGTGTAGTTAGGGATTCGAATATGCTAAGTCGTCCGTCAGGGGTCTATGGCTTGACCTACTTATGGTCTGATCTGGTCTGGGCTATTTAATAAAAAGGTTAGACTCAGACTATTTTTAAAACCTATTTATTTAAATAGGTCAGACTCATACTTATAAAAAAAGCCTATTAGGCTTGACAGGTTGGCCTATATATATTTATTATTTATTAATGTTATTTTTTATTATTATATTAATAATATTATTTCCTATTTTAAATTCTATCAATTATGCATTCAGTCAGTAGTCATTCCATATTCGGTAGCCGTTTCATATTTGGTTGTCGTTTTATATTCGGCAGTCATTCAATTAGTCAATCACTCAGTAGTCGTTTCATATTTGTTTGAGAGATAATAATGGGTGCATTTGTTTCAAAAAAAAAAAAAATTATTCTTTGAAACCAAAAATTATGTTGTAGGGTTTAAAAGATGTTTGTTTCAGATTTTTTTTTTAAATTATTTTGTTAGAAAAATTATTTTTTGTCTAATATATATATAGATATGTATATTGATATTGGTATGTGAAGAGTATCATGTGGTATGAGTAGAGCATTTAAATATTTTAATATGAATAATGCTTTTAAATAGGCTTCTAGGTCAGGCTAGACTTTTAAAAAGGTTAGGTCAGGCCGGAAAAAAAAACCTACGCTAGGTCGTAGGTCAGACTTAAGCCTAAAACATTAATCATATGTCAGACTCATGCCTTTCAAAATCTGGTCTGGCCTGACCTATTTCAATCCTTACATGTAATGAATTGAATTATGAGAATAAATAAGAAATTATGATCAGACCAAATAAATTAATTTGCATTTTGTTACATCTTTTATTCTTACAGTCTATTAAAATTTAAAACATAGTGAATATATGACATCAAAAGTTTTCATATCAAGATATTTTATGAGCTGATCACTTAATTAATCAATCAAACTAAACCATATGGTTCAACTAGTTGAATTGTGCATACACATTATCTATAATATGGTTATTTGAGTGATTTTATAGCTATTTCGTTTCAATTCAAAAAAATGATGGCCGTTGAACCATGATATATATGGAGGTGTGTCAAACCAATGTCTAAAATGAGTTCTAAAACTTAGATTTCAATTAAATGTTTTCTTGCTTATTTTTGAAAATATGGGTTCATTTGTTTAAAAATTTAAAAAAGTTATTTTTGACTATATTTTTAAAAGTGATTTTGAAAAAAAATTAACATAATAAATATAACATTTAAAAAAAAGTATCTTTTCAAAAAATAGCTTTTCATTTTAATATTTTTTAAAATTTTAATATCTAAAAAAATCGTAGAAAATAGATAAAATACTTAAAATTATATTTTAAGATAAACTATTTAAGCCAAATTTTATGTTGAAGCTATATTTTTAAAATTCTTTTTTAAAAATATTTAACAAAATAAAATACTATAAAAATTATTATTTTTTAAAAATCTTAAATAAACAGTATGGGTGGGAAAAGGTCAGCCCAGGTCAGGCTTTGAAATACATGAGTCTGACCTACGATTTATTTTTTAGGCCTAAGTCTGACCTAAGCCCTATCATAGGTTTTTTTTTCGGCCTGACATGGAAGCCTATTTCAAAGCCTATTTATAATAATTTTTAAAAAATATGAAACAAACATCCTTTAAACCCTAAAAAATAATTTTTGTGTCAAATAATAGATATTTTTTTTTTCTGAAACAAACACACTCATTATTACCTCTTAAACAAATATGAAACGACTATTGAGTGATTGACTAATTGAACGGCTACCGAATATGGAATGACTACCAAATATGGAATCGCTACCGAATATGGAACAACTGAATATGGAATTTTCACTGAGTGATTGTCTAATTGATATAATTTAAAATAAGAAATAATATTATTAATATAATAATAATAATAATAAATAATAATATTAATAAATAATAAAAAATATATAGGCCAATCTGTCAGCCTAATATGCTTTTTTATAAGCCTGAACCTCACATATTTAAATAAATAGGCTTTAAAAACAGCCTGAGTCTAGTCTTTTTATTAAATAGGTCAAACCAGACCAAACCATCAATAGATCAGACCATAAGTCCTAACGGACGGTCTAACTTATTCCCATCCCTAATAAACAGGCGAGCCTTAATATTCTAAACTATTTTTTTGTAACCATTATCTCAATTGTCAACAAAATTGTACTATTGCTTAAAATAAAATAAATAAATAAAGACAATTGCAGGAAGTGTCTTGAACTGGTGTAGAAAACATTACTTTATGCTTAGTCCTTGATTTTAATCTTTATTAATATGTTCCTTTTATTTAACTCTATCACAATTTTCTTTTGAGCAATAAATAACTCTTACCATATTTTCTATAATAATAATATAACTGATAATTATTTAAAATAAAATATAAATGTTAAACACGTCTATGTTTGTAGTAAAATAATTATTAATGTCATTTTAGTTAATAATAGTTTTTTGTTCTCCAATTTTTTTTCTTATAAAAAGATTAGTTGCATCAATTTTTAATTAAATTTATAAAGATAATATTTTATCTCGTATGACACAGGTACTTATACCAATTTAAAATAAAATGTAAATGTTAAAATATACTTAACTAATATTATATGATATAAATGTACATGATATGTTATTGAGTTTCTTGTTGTTGTTATTATATTGTTGGCATTTCTGCAGTAGTTACTATTTTTAACATGTTATATTAAATTATAGTATACTTATTTTCACTTATTATTACTTAATTAAAAAAGTATAATTAATTATTAATATTTTAAACTTAACTAAATATATTAATATTAGTCAACAAAATTTAAAAAAGCCAAATCATTCAAAATTTTATGTCATACTAATATTACTTTTATAAAATTATATATTTTCCATTAAATTTTCTCCACTTATGGTAATTTTATTCTAAGTGTGAAAGTTTATTTATTTTTTAAAATTAAAAATATTAGACATCTATACCTTTTATTTTACTCATAGCTCATAGGCATCTTTACCTATTACTCAGCAATCATGATCATATATACCCTTTTTTTTTTATTCAACAATCACATCCTCTTGATTGAGCAATCATATCTCTTAAAATATAAAACAAAACAAACGTGATATTTTTGTTGATGGATGAATTGTTAAAAAAATTGCATTTAAATATAAAATTTAAAATGTGAACCCAAACATGTATCTAATCAATTTACATATGTATTTTTATTGAGTTAGATCATAAGGATAAATAAAACGAGAATTTGATGCAACTCCACTTTAATTGTGCATTCATAACGTTTATTTTTATTCTAATTTGAAAAAGCATTCTCTCTCTTTTTTTTTATTTATATAAAAAAGCTTGCACACAACCATTTAACTATAAGATGTTAAATTCAAATTTAAATTTAATATCCAACTTAACAATATTATTATCCCTTTTTACTTCAAAATGTTATGTTTATAAATTTATTAATTTTCTTTTTTACTTTCATACTTTTTACCTACAAACTTAAATTCTACTTTTTCCTTACCAACCTAAATTCTTCTTATTACTATATATTTTTAAGTTGACCAAGTTTATACATTCATTTATAATAACTTATTTAAATTTATTTTTTTTTTCTGTTGAAGTTTTGTTCATTATCTTTTCTTTTTATTATCTAATATTGTAATATATTTTTAACTCGTCTAATTTTTAGAGAAAATAAATGATTCATTTATTGTTCATATAATCATATGAAGAGTGATGTGTTAAGGTTTTTACATCCAAATCGATAAAAAAAAAAAATAATTGATCTAAGAAAATCAAGAGATCACATAAAATTAAATATTTTAATAAAATATGCAAAATATTAATACTAAGTATAAAAAAAAAACATAAAAATAATTTTTGTATCGATTAAATAAGAGAGATGATTATACAATGAAGTTTATATAACCAAATTAGAATAACTAATTTCTTACCCATAACTAACTTGTAACTAAAAGAGAGAAAAATATAGATAACTTTTATATTGATAAAACGAGAAAGATTATTACAATAGTAGTTCATATACTCAAATTTAGAACAACTAATTCCTAATGAGATTAACTAACTTGTAACTAACACCCAACTAAAATAAGTAACTTATAACCAATTTTAAATCTCTAATAATTTTTTGATGTCTTTTTTGTGAAAATCACATGATCAAATTGAATTTTAGATTTTTTTTTCAAAACCAAATCAAACCATAATAATAAATTTTAATACGTGTTTATTTTTTATTAGTATGATATGTTGCATTTATATATATTTATTGGTTTTAATTTATTATATTTTGTTGTTATTTTATATATTTTAAATATAATTGATCATTGTTATTTCGTAATATTAAATTTTAATATGTTATATATTATATTTTGCATCAAATCTGCTATTTTAACAATTGACTCTATATATCTAAAAATTGATCTAAATTAAACCGTTTAAAATTAAATCGGATTCTTATAAAACTTATTATTTAAACCAAACCAAACTAAATGTAATTTCATTTTTCAATAGAATAAATTTTTACTTCAAAATTGATCCAAATTGTACCAGAAACACTCTCATGTTAACTGTAATTTTTGTCGATGCAACAGTTGAAACAAAATTTGTAATGTACCATAATAATAATAGGTGTGACGAAGTCACCTCCAATGGTTGACTTTTTGCGCCTCAAATAGCTCTTGGAAACTTTTGAAAATAGTCTCATAGAAAATAGAGAAATAATTAAAGATAAAGATAAATTTTGAAATGATAATTTGAAAAATTATGATACAATTAATATATGACATTTATATAGTGTTCTTAGATAACTAACATAAGTTACATAATTATGTTACATTTAATTATAACTAGCTTCTAACTATTGCACATTTTTTGTCAAAGTCCTTTGCTTTTGAAAATATTCTGGTGTGTCCACGACATTCACTCTAATATAGAACTAAAAATCTTTAAATGTCAAAATTAACTAACAAAGTTTAATCACCTTAAATTGAAAATTGATCTAAAATTTAATTTGATTTGTGCAGTTTCATTAAAAAGAATCCAAACACATTTAATAATAATCAATTTAGTATGATTTTTGATTTTTTTTAATCAACTTACGATTTTTTTTAAACGGTTTAAATGTGAACACCCCTAATTACAATACCACCACTAAAAAAGTGAAACTCTAATAACAAATTCAACAAGATCAAATTCCTCCCCTCCACATTATGATTGCCTCCACACTTTTCACAATGAAAAGTAAAATATTTATTTCTTATAAAAAAAGTAGATAAATTAAAAATATTGAAATATTTTGTACACAAAAACAGAGTTTGGACAAAATTAATTGGATTTAAATCTATTATGCATTAACTTCTCACTTTAGAGAAGTCAAATTTATTATAAATATGCAAAAATATAATATATTTTTTTGGGTTAGAGAGAATAATTTTTACGCAAATAAAATTCCATTCAATTTATCAATTACCCACAAGTCACTTTTTTTTTTGTGTGTGATGAAGCTTTGCACTTAAATAAACAATTTGGATTTTAACATTTAATAACATATTTTTCTGTATTTGAAAGTTGGCAATTGTTTTAAATGGAAAAGTTTGATTGCACGAATGCAGACCTCCTTGTTTTGAAACTTTATAGCAATTGCAAGAGTTACATCTACCGATAGTTTATGTATATTTTTATGTTAATTTTTTATTTTTATTTTATACTACTTATTTCATAATCCTTCAAATGATAAATTAAAATATCGTGGTCATGTAAATAAAAATCAAATAATGTTATATTACCATATTTGCAACAAGTCAAATTTAGTTAAGTTATCAAACTCAAAAACTATAAAACATACTAAGGTTTCATTGCTATTTTGGTTGAGAAATGGAGACCAAAAACCTATATGTTTTATCTCTCAATAGGTGAGTGCATAGTAACTCTAGAATTAAATATTTTTGGCTTAACTGTTAGTGGTTAGAATTGCGCGAACGTTAAGAATGTCTATCAAACTTACTTAGGAATTATCCCTTTTGAGAGAGCAATGAAACACAATTTTATTAAAATAAAATGACTTAAGGAAAAATTTGATGGGTTGGTAAAAACGTATCAATAGAAGAAAAATAAGTTTCATGTCGAGCACACATACTATGTATGATTGGAGGGTTGCTGATGGGCGACAAATCCAACAACCGTGAACAAGTTAAAGTATTTGTCACTCCTAGAGTATTTAAATAAAACGTCACAATATAGTTGGGGTTCACTAGTTTTAGCAACACTTCATAGAGAATTGTATATTTCTACCAAACTTGATGTAATGTCAATAGAAGAATGTGGAGTGTTATTACAGAACTCTACTTGGTATCGCTTGTTATGTGTCACCCAAAGGTAACTATTGCATGAAACTTTTATTATATTTATTTTTACTTTTAAAACTAACTACTTAGTATATCTGTAATATTTTTTATTTGGTTTACATATGTATTTGGTATTTGGAATTATAACATTTTCTCGTAATTTTTTTGTTTGATTCACATCCTTGCAAATATAATTTCATTTTAAAATAGTTTTTCAGTCCAACTTCTGTTACAAAAACTCTAACACCATCAAGATGACTGCCATAGTATCATCGGGTTGCATCATCCTCTGGTGATGATTGCTTCAACATCCTCTGCTTGCATCATCTTCTGGAGATGATTGTCTTAGCATCCTCTAGTTACATCATCATCTCCTATGGTTGCATCATCCTCTGGTTGGATGATTGTACCAGAGGATGATGCAACTAGAGGATGCTAAGGCAAATCATCGTCAAATGATGCTGCAACCAAAGGATGTTAAGGCATTCATCATCAAAAGAGTGTGCAACCAGATGATGTTAAGGCAATCATTACTAGAGGATGATGCAACTGGAATATGTGCAACCAGATGATGCTAATGCAGTCATCTTAATGGTGTTCGAGTTTTTGTAACAGAAGTTTTGACTAAATGTCTATTTTAAAATGAAACTATATTTGAAGGGATGTCAACCAACAAAAAAACTTACGATGACTAAAATAAAAAAAAGTTATAATTTCAAGAACTAAAGACGTATTTAAACATTTTTTATTTTTTCGACAAAATTAACACTAGTGATATGAACTTTAGTAATGTTCCTCACAACGACATAAAAGGATACCGAAAAATAATTGATCACATGATGGTTGAGGAAGTCATATCATCATTTGAATTTATTTACATTTTTTTAATTATATTTACAACAACATATCTTTGACATATAAGTTTTATTGGCGACCATACCTTAGGTTCGAACATGACATTACCAAGAAGAGATGGACACATGTACTGCATTTACCTATATGCATTATCATCATATTATTGAAAAACACCATAAGATAAGGTCACATTCCAACTCAACTTCCATCAACAAATACCACTACTACTAGATAATATGAAAAGATTCTATGAGGTATGGAGTTGATGTTAAATGAGATTGGGTTTGGTGGCAATAAATTAAACACTGAAATGAGCGTGAGAATCAAGTGTTTCAAAGTTAATTTGTAGATGGTGCTTTACAATACAATACAAAATATATGAATTGGTTTAGACAACATATCAAATTATTTATTTATGTAGAACAATATATGTGTGATCTTTACATCCATCAAAATATCCTCATGTCCAATCATCCCCATCAACCCCACAAGTACAAACCATGCCCTGAACCGCATAATCATCTTCATCGTCGTCTCACCTACATACCGAACCATGCATTCATATTATGATCTACCACCACTACACCTATAAATCCCTACAGAAGTTCCATATTATAGTCCACCACATGCAAATACTCTCGTAGAAATAACAACTATGTATTATGTTCTTTCTTTCAATGTCTAAAATACAAACCCACGATCACTTAACAGAACACATGATTTTTTTAAATTTGGTTGAGACTCAATGCACAACTCTTGAGTCGACTTATGTTATTTTTTATTCCATGTATAATTTCGGGGTTAAAAATTACATAGAAACATGTAGGAGTAGCTCTAATCTTCACACAAATTGTCAAGGGTTTGAATTGCTTACATTATCAATAGTTGAGAACGAATATAAGGAACATGATTAAAATGAAGATGAACCAGAACAACCTCAAGTTGTTCAAATAGTTAAACAAGTTTGGCAGACTACTAGATGTGGGATAAAGGGCATTTAGGTAGATACATTAATAAAAATTTGTAGTTTTTTATTTTTATTTCAATGTATTTTTGTTTTTCTTAACATATAATGCATTTTGTTACATTTTATTAATATAATTTACTTTTTATTTTTATTATATTTAATGATTTATTTTTATTATTTTTCAATTAGTTAAAAAATTAAAGCAATATATGATCGCATCCCCATGATGCAATCTCCTGAAGATAGGAAAAATAATTGTAGAACACATGGCCACAAACGGGGGAGCGACCTCTTGAAGACAGGAAAAATAGCGCGCAATGCATGGTCGCATTTCGGGGATTTTGTTGTTTGGTACGACCTCGTAATAATCGGAATATATCAGAATGTATCAGTTCTTTATGAAATTAAATCAATTTCATACACACAGCGGAAATTAAATTGTGGCATACAAGATTAGCAAGGTCTGTTAGATTGATATGAGATTAACCAAGATGCATACAAGTCAAATTATGAGATTAAACAATATTACTTATCACAGAATATGTTTACCATGCATCTAATATTAATCACATATACAAATATATCAAGATAGAAAATTAAAGGAGTTAAGGGTTAGAGAAGATTGCACCAAGAATTTATACTGGTTCAGTTGTCAACTTGACAACCTACATCCAGTCCTGAAAATCCAAACGGATTTCAGATTTTCTTCTCCAATAGAAAGAATCAATTACAGATTGTCCAGTTTCCTCCCCGAAACCTATCTATCTTAATGATCCCTTTCCTATTGATCACCCTCTGATCCTTGTAGATACTCAGCAATCTAACACAGAATCAAAATCCGACTCTTTCTTGTTGAGCACTCTCACCCAAGAAAGTAGCCACCAGTTTCTAGCTGGCTTTTCTCGCTTTCGTTTTTGTTTCAAAGAATTATTACAAACAGAATTAAGGAAGAACAAAAAAGTAGTCTTCAATCTTGGTCAATGTGGCTTCTCACAATTCTGGATATTCAAAGATTGTTTATGAGAACCCTTGTCTTTCAAGATCACTTTTCCAGCTATCTTTTTGATTGTTGATAATCTTCTTTTTCTTTGATCTGAAAAAGTAATCTCAGTGTATTAACCAAGTGTTATTGTATATCAAGAATATTCAAAGTATATTTCAGATTGTTATCATTATTATTATCATTATCATTATTGAAAGAAAGATTGAAGACAGTTTATATAGTTTCTGAAAAACATATTAATCAATCGATTTACCAATCGATTTCGTAAAGTGATAAACCAGTCTAATCGATTTGCCAATCGATTATCGTGTGTCTTGTTTTTCTTGAATCTTGAAACTATATAAGCCAATCGATTTACCAATCGATTCTTTAAACAACATTTCTCAGTAATTATGTTAAGACTGATATGAATCGATTTCGTAATCGATTGCAGATGTTATGTTCAAACTGAAACACATATCAATCGATTCCATAATCGATTTATCAAATCTTCATAATCGATTAACAAATACTTAAAATCGATTTGATCACACGCTCAGAGTTCACTGGGTTTTCAAAAGGTTCTGTCAATCGATTTGCCAATCGATTGTGTTTAAGTCAGTGACTCAGCTATTTTGATACTAATCGACGTGCCAATCGATTTGTATGTATTTGTCTGAAAACGTTCTTACCTGGGATTTAGTTCAATCGATTTGCCAATCGATTGCAACCAAATTTAACTTGATTGAAATTTTACAACATAGATTGTCCAATCGATTTGTATGTCACAGGAAAAGTTATTTTGCAAGTGATATTTAAGCAATCGATTTGCCAATCGATTACCATTAAAACTGGGGTACCACTGTGACTTGTCCAATCGATTTCCCAATCGATGTATTTCAATCAGGTTTACTTTGTGAGATGTATAATCGATTTGTCAATCGATTACCCTCAAAACTGGGGTGCTACTGACTTGTGCAATTTTCATTTCTAATTCAGTCAGTCGATTGCCCAATCGATTATACCAACACAAACAGTTGTGTTTCCTTACACCCTTGTTATGAAATCGATTTCCCAATCGATTTGCTTCAGTCAAAAATCAACTTTTGTTGATTTCTTGTGTTCCAAGCAACCTGTTCCAAGTGTGTAGGATTTGATTGTTGTTCCTGAAATCTTGCTCAATTCAAATATTAGATTTATCATGTATTGTATGAACATTGTTGAATTATTAATTATGTCAAAATTAGGAATCAAAGGATCAAAATCCAACAATCTCCCCCTTTTTGGCATAATTGACAATTCATACAATTGTAACTTGAGCATTTCAAAACAACAAGCATAAGTGTATTATAAACTACATTATTAATTATTATTTCGTATCAGAGCAATCAGAGCAAAAACAACATCAGATAAAGATAATGCAACTAACAAGTTATAATTTTTCTCCCCCTTTGTCAGTTAAGTCAAAAAGGCAAAAAAAAAAATAATTTCTCCCCCTATGTTAAAGAACATATGCATTGAGGGTGAAATCATATAACATAGTGCATCAGAAACAATGAAGTTTATATGTATAAAGGCAAAATCAATCAATGCAATTAATGAGCAACTTAGATGAATAAGCCAAAAAGATATAACATTTATAAAAATTCATCATACATCACAGAATTATAACAGGGCAGAGCAAAACAGTATGAAACCTAAGGGTCCTAAACACCTAGTGTGGGCTGGTCCTCACTATCATCTAAGGGAGAGGTTGAGACCGCTGTATTAACCTCAGCAGGTGTCTCCTCACCGTGAGTCTCAGGGTTAACTAGGGGGTTTGGGTTAGGTTCATCCGTAGCTTGTCGACCAATCTCTGCGACGTCTTCAAATGACAGTTTGATGCCGAGGTGTGTCTGAATCTCATCCACATTTTGAACAACTGAGTTCAAGGAGGCTTGCATAGTCCTTAAACTTGCTTCTACTCTGGACTGAAATTCCAACACTTTGGCATTGTGTGCCATCTGAGCTTCAATGAATTCCAAAATTCTGTTCACAAAATCAGGAGTAGCAGATTCAGTAACTGGTGGAGGCTGAGACTGAGGTTGAGGTTGGGGCTGGACAGGGTCAGCAGCTGCTTGAGGTCTTATCCATTTACCATGTAATCGCTTCAGTTGCATCTGATTCACTATCGATTCACCAAACACCAATGTCGTTTTAGCAGATTCCTCATTTCCAAATGAGACCTTGAAGTGTTTGAGAATTTTAGTTATCAACTGTGGATAAGGCAGCATCAGCTTGCTTTGAGATGCTTCCAACATGTGCCTTAGCACAATCCAACACCAGCTCATCCTTAACTCTTTGGATAAGCCCCACAACAGTATGATGTCCAACTTCTGGACTACTGCGTGATTTCCCGATCGTGGAACCAGCATACGCGTCAAAGCATACATCAACATCCTCTGTTGAACCTTCATCTGACCAATGGGCAGTGAAATCGATTCAACAAACCCATCGACCATCAGGTCTTTAACTGCGGTATGCCTATCAAGTGTTTCTTCCCAACCTTCATCGGCAGTGTCGGCTTCTGTGCTGCCATCAATAGATTTGCCGTAGAAAGGCAATCCAGATAAAGTTGAGAAATCATCAAAAGTCATTGTAATTCTTTTTCCCTTAACTGAAGCAGTAAAACCTTCTTCAGTCATCTTGAATGTAGAATAAAACTCCCTGATCAGCCTTGGATAGCTGTCGAGTGTAGAAGACAGAAAACTTTCCAATCCATGAAACCTGAGGTGGTTCTGAAAAGTAAATTCCACAACATCAAAATATTCAAAATCCATGGTTCTAGCTTCATGAATTTTCCTCCCAGGCATGGATAGATTCATGAGCAATTAATCATACAACTAAAAATGAGGATTTTCACTGAGCCA
>NC_021161.2:3861498-3862760 GCF_000331145.2 Cicer arietinum
ATGAACATTGTTGAATTGTTAATTATGTCGAAATTAGGAATCAAAGGATCAAAATCCAACAGATTTGACCTCCTGAAAACAAGAAAAATAGCAGCACAACACACGACTACTTGTCAGGTATGAGACTTCTTGAAGACCCAAACAAAGTAGAATATTTAATATATAATTTTCAAGAGTTTAATTGTCATTCGGAGTAAAATGTTTTACACTATCACCACTTCACAACATTCATAGACACGACTTTAAAAGGAATTATAATAAAAGAACATTTTTAATGATTTAGCAATTGTGATTGATTGATTGCTAAAAAATTCATTACGCTGCATGTAGATTTGTTTACGTTAAAATACATTTTTGACCATCAAGTTTTAAAATTAGTCTTTTGATCTCCTAATTTGAAAATTATAATTTTAACCCTTTTGTGAACTATGTTTTCTTTTATTCATTTTATTTTTTAATTTATTTTTAAAATTGTCAACTATGTTTATTGTTATTTTAAATAAACGCATAATAAAATAGGGTTCCAAAATTGTCACATTGGAAAAATTGACAGGTCAAAAAAAGTGTCTTTTTACTCTTTTAAAATTATTGTAATTTTTTGTACCTTTAAAAGAGGTAAAAATATATTTTTTACCCACAAATTTCAAAATAGAGGAATATTGACACCCTAATTCATTATTTATTTATTTAAATTAATAATAAAAACAAAAATAAAAATTTTTAAAAAAAAAGTGACAATATTAAAAAAAATAAGTTTATAATTTTAAAAAATATGGTTGGCAATTTAAATAAAAAATAAAAAAATAAATGATTGACAATTTATAAATAAAAAAAACTTATATATTTCACATAATTATAACAAAAATGTCATGTTAGCGTTGATTAAGTTAAAGTTAAGAGGGAGGGACCAATTATTTACAAAATAAATTAAAATTAAAGGGATTAAAATTATAATTTTAAAACTTGAGAGCCAACATTACATTTTAGTTTATTTTGCTGAAAATATTTAAACTAAAATTTTTAGTGAAAGTGAAAATCTACAGAGTCCCAATCAGAGACAACCTTTGTGACTTTGTTTCATGTTCCTCTCTCTCTCTCTCTCTTCATCTTCTTCCAACAACAAGTTCCAATCCTAAATCAACTCTTTTTCTTTCAACTCTTTCTTCAATGGTTGTTCTAGAAGCTTCCAAGGTAACTCTTCCAACACCGTCTTCTCTCTCTTCACCATCTTCTTTCTCTTCCATTCTCTTTGAACCCACTTC
>NC_021161.2:3862869-3869355 GCF_000331145.2 Cicer arietinum
CTCCAACTCTTCATTTTCTCTTTTCTCTTCTTTCTCACCTCTCTCTCCTAATTCCTCTCTTCAATTTCCACAAACCCTAATCTCTTCCCCTTCTTCTTGCTCCACTTTTCTACTTCTTCAATCCCCAAATTCATCAAACCCTAACTCCGTTATTTTCATCGTTTGTGGACCCCACCGTTCCGGTTCTCAAATTCTCCTCCGATTCTACCTTCTCAATAGTAAAACCAACGCTTTTTCCAGGGTTACTCGTGTTTCATGTGGGTCCCACAGAGAATTTCTTCGGTTTGAACGTGAATTGGGGGTTTTGATTGATGCTAAACATGGGGTTTCTGTTAAGGTTGTTGGTTCTGTTAATTATTTCGCGGTTTATTCGGTTTCGAGCTTTAAAGTTTGGCTTTTTGCTGTTAAGATGGTGGAGGAGGATGATGGTGGTGGTGGAGGTGGATTGAAATTGATGAAGTGTGCTGTGATTCGGTGTTCGAGGCCGGTTTGGTCTTTGAGTATTTCGTTTGGGTTTTTGGTACTTGGAGAAGAGAACGGGGTTAGGGTTTTTGCGCTGAGGAGGTTGGTGAAAGGAAAAGTGATTGTTAGGAGAGTTGGGAATTCAAATTCGAAATTGAGTTTGAAGCAATTGCCTAATGGTGATCATCATGGGAGGTATGGAGGTGACCGAGGAGCGAAATGCCGCGGTGGCAGTGGTGGCGTTGATGGGGTCCTGGATACAACTTGCAATGGTGGATTGGAGTGGAAGATTGAAAAACATGGAGTTTCTGGTAGGTACTTAGTTAACTTTTTGGTATATTTTTGTAAGCAAGTTTTGATTTTAGTAGAATGATGGGTGAAAATTAAATGCCGCGTTTATTGGTGTTGAATATGGTCTATATAGCTTTTGATATAAATATTATGGATTGGTATTGATGATCACATTTTCAATTTTAGGGGATGAAGTCCTTGGTGGATTTTTGTTCAATAACAATAATGAAAATGAAAAGAAAAATGTTGTTTTTATTGGTTTTGAATATGATCTATTTGGCTTTTGATATAATGATGTTTGTTGTGATATAATTTTTTATTAATTTTTATTAGAGTTTGGTTACTAGCATGTTATATGGTTACATGTTGCTTGTTTCCATTGAAGTATGGATATTGACCTCAGATATTTTTGAGTTGGAATTTAGAATTTTGCCTGTCTAATTTACTTTCTTGTCTTTATTCATTAATTTGGTAGGTGTCTCTTGGTAACTGCTATTTTAAGAGTTAGTTAGTTGTAAGAGTTAGTTGTTGATTAATTGGCTAGGTTGTTAGATGAAATGCAGCATGTTGCCTATAAATAAGAGGATGGGTTCCGTTGCGAGGGAGAGTGGCATGTCATTTCAGAGGGAATTAGGGTCTTTGGGATAGGGATGCGCCAATCTTCGAAATTTTGCAACTTCGTAGCTGTATTTTGGGAAGATTTTCCCTTTTCTTTCTAATAGAGTACCAGGTTCATAACATTGTCATTGTTAACAGTAGTTAATGCAAAATGATGGTTGATACTGCCAGCCTGAATGTATTAAAGCATGGCGTGTTTTGGCCTACTCTTTAGTCTTACTGTCTGGCCAAATATGATCATTTACAGATTTATATGTGATTTCTTCTAACTGTCCTCCACTCATTTGTTTGATTTCAAGATGTCTTAGATGGTAAATAACTAAACATTAAGAACGGGTCTTTAACCGCAGGGTGTATTTTTTGTATTTCTTTTATGACAATTGGAATATCTAGCTAGCTGACTGGACATCTACTTTTTTTTTTTAAATCTCCCTAAATTTTCCTACATGGTAGTTCCGTAGGGATCTGGTAATCTGAATACTTTTTTCGATGCATAATTGCGGTTTGTTTCCTCTATTCCTCAATATATTATCTAATTTATGTATTTTTACACTCAGCGAAGCAGGCAAGTGTTAAACTTAAACATGACAACAGAGATGGGGGTGCATGTTTTTTGGCATTGAAGGGAAACGGGGTTGAAACAAAGTCCATGTCAAATGTATCCAAATCTCTGAAGGCTATTTCCATTCAAGCTCTGTCACAGAAGATGTTTCTGATCTTGGACTCCCATGGGGATTTACATTTGCTATGCCTCTACAATTCTGGCCTTGGAGTAGATATCGCCGGTCATGTGAAGCAACTGCCTCGTGTTTTGAAAGTAAAAAGTTTGGCAGTTCATCCTGATGTATCCACAAGTAAGTCTCTCACATTCTGTCTTGTTTTATATTTCCAACGACTTACTTTGTGTACGCTTTCTCAGAGGAAAAAATTATTTTGAAAGGGGCAAAACTGGCAAAACATTCAATAATTAGTTGGGGTTGAAATATTCCGCTTTAACGCTTCCATCAGTTATAGTATGGTAATTATTGTCATGTCTGTGCTTGTTAGATAAAACCATTCATGTGCTTTCATGCAGTAACTTAAACTTTTGTGAAAGTTGGTTTATGATATGATATGGTATATCAAAGCATCTATGACACAATGATTCAGAGTCTTAATCCTTGTTTGTTACCCCCATTCTTTTAAATAAGAGTTAAGATTTAGTAGAAGGTTCGGTGGGCCTGTGTGTTGCTTCAATTCAATTCAAGTTAAAAGAAATCTTGTGTTAGCGGGTGTGTTGGATATAAAACCATTTATGTGCTTTCACCTGTCAGTTTACACTTTGGGATAGTCGGTACACAATAGTATTTCAATATTAAAATAAGATATCAGTCAACTAGGATTACAACTGTATAAAATAGCTGTTAATCGGTTCTATAATTAGTTCTGGTTTGCACCTCATCAGCCTTAGTTATTTGTAATCACACTATAAATATCAGACCATTGTGCAGCCTAGGGACACAATTTCTCCAAATCATTCCCTTTAAAGATGAATGGCACTTGGGAAGGCTGAAATTCTAGTTCTCTTCTTTTATCACCATTTTTTCATAAGCATCAGATTAACATACTGGTTAAATGTTACAAACTGCAGTGAATTGTGCTTGGTCTCTATTGTTTTCTCGAGCATGTTGTTAAAGTATTTACTTTATTTGAATGATTTGTTACTTGTCAGTTAGTGAAAGACCCAATATAGTTACTCATGTTTCTGTCCTACCCTTTTCAATAGTTAACTGGTTTAATATGAACTGGCCACTGTGCTTTTCTTGTGCATGCTAACCTACTTGTCTTATAAGATGCACTGGTGTTTTTTTAAGTTCATTGGTATACGGCGAGTTTGACATTGCTGTGAATTTCTTGTCAATAATTCATAGTTTCACTTCATTTTCATGTTTTGGAGATGTGTTTGTAACAATTGGTTTGAATTTTTTTTAAGATCATTGGTATAAGACGAGTTTGACATTGCTGTGAATTTCTTGTCAATGATTCATGGTTTCACTTTGTTTTCATGTTTTGGAGATGTGTTTGTAACAATTGGTGTGGATTGATAGTTACCTTGAAGCAAAAGGAGTTTGAACTTTGAAAACTGATTCATTTGTGGTCGAAAAGGTTGACTTGACATGTAATTAAAATTTTCTTATTATCTTGCAGTATCTCAGACTATCTGGACATCAGATGGATGCCATTCTGTGCACATGTTCACAATGGACGTTGAAAATGCTTCAAATGAAGCAGATGGAAATGACGGTGATGAAAAGCTTATGCATCTCCCAGGTTTACAAACATTTGTTTACATTATTTGTGAAATTATTTAGTAAACCCTAATTCTAGAAGTTGCTGTCCTTTTGTCTAATTTATATGGAGGAGTGTGAAATAGACATAGTTTCTGCTAGTAATTAAGTCACATTGAAGCTCAATTTGTCAACAAAATAAAAATTATCGGGAACAACAGCAAAAAAAAAAAAGAGATATTTGAAGGGACAAAAAGAAAATTTAAGTTTTGTACGCTTTCAAGCATATATGTATTAACATATTCATGATTTATAATATCGCTACACTTTTAGAAATCAAAGTAAAATTTGAAGTCAATAATTCCATTGCTTCAATTTTGTACTTGCAATTCAACTTTTGCATGTTGTCACTGCTTATCTCTTGTAAATAAAAATTGAGTGGTTACTTTGAAAAATGATAGGCATAGCATTTTTTCTCAGTGTTGGAGTTCTATTATTTTATTACATACTTTACATTCTTTTTTATACTGGCATTTCAAATTTTTTTGTTTTGAATAACATATCAATTCTATTATACCATGGAAAGTGTTTATTGCATTTTCATCAAACTTTCCATCTATTGTTGAATAAATTGTTGCCAAAATGCCTTTTCGGTGCTTCTATCTCTTTTCTCAATTTTCTTCATAGTCTTAAGTAACTTTTCTCTTTCCAGTTACTCAAGTTCTTTTCTCCAGTGAGAAGATCCAAGATGTCATTTCTATAGCTTCCAATTCCATTCTGATTCTTGGACAAGGTAATATTAAGTTTTCTTTCCATGTGTAACTTTATGTTCAATTCGACATTCTTACGTATTTTCTTTCACTTCCTCTGGCAAACCATAACAAAATAGAAAGGAAAGGGCTAAATAAAATAAATGGCATGTCAAAGTAAAGTCTTCACCGATTTTTCATTACGCATCTGATGTAGTATTAGTGATTTAAAAATTTTATATGGGTCATATGCATCATATGTAGACTTTCAAAATTATCGTAGGCTTCTTTACATGTATTTCCTATGATGCTATGATTAGAACTACTTTTGATTGATTTTCTTAGGCGGTTCTTGCATTTTATCTTTTGCTTACGTACTGTATAAAATGTTTGCTCCTAAACAGGAAGCTTATATGCATATGCAATTTCCTGAAGTTGCTTCGACTTTTCATCTTTTTCATCTGGTAAGCATTTTCTCATTGTGTGATCTAGCTGATGTGTATCTTTTACTTTCTACGAAGTTTTGATGTAAGCTCTGTTTGTAGGAAATCTATTATCTTGACTCCCTTGATGTTGTAATGCATACTTGTGTGGTTCCGGGATACATTCTATCATTCATAGTAAGTATTTTATTAGTTATAATAAAATTTACATTTTTTTAGGAAGAATGAAATATTTCATAGATGATCTAACTAATGCTTTCTATAATTTTATTTCCCATCATAAAATACGTGAATAACATGGCTGGTATGTCCTTAATTCTTGAGTTAGGTGCTCTGGTTGCCTCACCATATACCGCATCCTTAAGATACCGGGGATCTTGAAAGGTATGTAAGTTTTTCTTGATTGTGAACTAAGTAATCAATAATATGATGTGACCACATAATGATTTGTCTCGCCTGTATTGCTGCTATTGTTTAATGTTGAATTTTTTACGTGTTTGAGTCGATGTTTCTTTTATTTGAAAGTAAAATTGGCTAATTTTACAACTAGTTCGTGAAATGTTGTAGTTTTCCTTGTACTCCATCCAGTCTCAATTATAATAAAAAATCTTTATTTTGTGTGGTCTAAAATATAAGCAAATCTAACTATCACTTTTATGTAATGAAGTAATTTCTAAAATATCCTTATTTCTATCTAACAAGTTCCTGTGAAGGTTAGTTTAGGAAATATTTGATTATATTGAGAATGAAACAAATTTAACAAATGTCCTTAAGCTACGTGTAAGTAGTTAGTTTTGCTTATAATTGAGAACCAGATGGAGTATATTACAATTCTAGTTTATGATTTTTTTTTTTAGTTTTTCTCATATGTAATGAATCCATCTAATACTTTTTTATTGTTCTTTTAGATTATTATCGGGTTCTTGGGACTGGTTAAATATTCGTGCAGTCGAAAATTCCGGTGCTGCGTTATTCAACTGCTCAAAGCAACCTGTCTTGCCAAACCTATCACAGCAAACTGCAAGACTACATGAATGAATCCAACAAAAATGTTAGCTGTTCATCCTACCTGTTTAAGGCGAATCTTCTGGAGGTTAGGTGAAATCATGGTTTTCTTGCCAAAGAACTGAGCAGGGTTGATCTAAAAGTCCATGATCTTGGCAATTGGGCTACTCTGCTTGTTGGAATAATATATCTATTTGATTTCAATTTTTTCACTTTAGCCGTGTTTGGTTCTAATTAATGAAAGATGTTTTGTGGAGAGTTAAAAGGTTTATTTTATTTATAGTTGATGTAATAATAGTCAAATAAATTATATTTTACTGTCTTTACTTGACAATGTCTAATGCTTTTTCAATTATGATAAATTTATATAGGTATTTTGATGCCTTCATCAATTCTATGGCTGACAGAAGTATCATTCATAATCATGAAAATGAAAGTTCATGCATTTTCCCAATTCTAGTTTTGCTGCATAGGGTGATTTAAGTGTTCAGGGTTTGCTTGGCAGAGAAGTTGGATATAGGATATACTCCCTCCTCCAGTTGATCTAAATTTATATTAAATACATGAACTTTTATTAGAAAAATTTGAGCAGGTGTCAATATTTCATCTCAATTTTCAATTTTTATCTGTTTCAAACATCACTTATCCAGA
>NC_021161.2:3869465-3929638 GCF_000331145.2 Cicer arietinum
CATAATTTACAAAAGCAGAAGTTGTTTTTCTTTTCTTCATTTATTGCAATGAAATTTGGTGTTTGTCGTCCTAGTGACTCACCAACATGTCCTTTGTACATCTTTACTATGGGCCAATATGAATTATGAAGTGTGCTCTTTAGTGTTTGGGAATATACTACCAAAATGTTCCAATTTGATAATGCTTTTTACAAATGTGAGTAAACATTGTAGGGTGGATTAGCAATTGCCTTATATTTGTGTGGAGACTTTGTTTTGTGAAGTGTGTCACTTTGAATTATGGTTTGTTGATTATGTTTCTTTGAGCAGCATATATGATAGATGAACTTATTAATGTAAAATATTTATTTTTAATTTGGGACATAAATTTTAGAGTTTAAATTAAAGGTAGTCTAGTGCTATTGTAAAATATTACAGCCGTTCAATCAAATTATTATTAGTTGTTATTGAAAATAATTTTAATCAGATAAAAAAAAGATTAAGTTGAAAATAGTTAAAGTTAAAAAAAGAGAAGAATGATATTTTATATATCTAATATATATATAGATAAAAGAAAAAGATAGACATTGATTGTGACTGATCACGTTGTTGGACATATTATTCTCAAAGGGTTGCTAAATAACTGGTGATGGTCATAAAAAAACGTTATTTTTGGGTTGAAGGTTGTGAAAACCTTTGTTGTATTTCTTATACTTAGAATTCTCAAATTTTAAAAAGTTCAAACAAATAATAAAACTGATTATTTATTGGACTATTTAATGAAAATTTAATAGGTCAAATTTTAATTTCTATTTTTTTAAGTCGGATCAAATCAATGAATTTTGATATTTTTAATATTAATATAAAAAAGTTTATTATTCTTGTACCAAAAAAGAAACTTTTTACTACTCTACTATTTGTTGGTTGTTTATTAATTAATTTAACAATATTTATTAGTTTACATTTTGATTAATATTTTTTTAAGAAAGAATTATTTTGGTATTTGAATATGTGATGTATTGCTACTATAGTTTTTAAATATATCAAAATTATAAATATATATTTAGTGTTTCTTCTGTCAATAATTTTATATATTAAATTAAACAATAAAAAATACATTTGATTAAATTGAATATCTTAAAATAGATTTGAGGATCAACATAATAATAAAAGAGATACTTGTGAATGTTTTTGAAATTTTTAACATTCAAAAACCTCATAATATAGATAAGTGTTATTTATATTCATGTGTTTGGGCATGTGAGAGGAAAAGACAAATAGTAACTTGGTGCCAATAAGTGGGGATGAAACATATCTCCTAGAAATGCAGGAATATGAACTGCCAACTAAGAGAACCTCTCTTGATACCTACTTAGCATACACATCAAACAAAATTGAGGACTATGAAAAGGTCCATAGTGGGACCCTTTTACCTCCATAATGTGAGGTACCCTTATCTCATTACTTTTAGGAATTAGAATTACATACTATTAGAATTCTTTACACCACGCCATCAATATATTTGTGATTGTTTGATTAAAATCGAACGCGTCACAATTAAAGTAGATTTTAATATTTTTTAAAATAACAAAATTGGAGTTTCAATATTAAATCGTGCAATATTAATAAAAAAAATTAAGTTTAATTGCAGTTTTGGTCCCCCTATTTTAGTTGAATCGCGAAAGTAGTCCCTCAATTTTATTTCTCCCCAATTTTGGTTCCTCAAACATAATTTTGGTCTAAAACTTGATGAAATTTCATTTTTTTTTTGTTGCATTTATTTAAGTCACATCATGCCTCAATATCTCATTTGCAATAATTTTACTTGAAATATATGATCATAAATGTTGTAGTACGACTTTAGAAAATGAAATTTCATCAAATTTTAGACCAAAATTATATTTGGGTGACCAAAATTGGAGATAAACAAAATAGAGAACTGATTTCGCAATTCAACTAAAATAAAGGGACCAAAACTGCAATTAGGCCAACAAATTAGTTACATGGTGACCACAGAACTGTATATAGTTACCACATTATACAATTAAAATCCCAATTTTAGGTTGATTGGTACAAGCATGTGGCACACATATGAACAACTAGATAGTCATTCTCCACTCCCTAAATATCCACTATATGCTCTTTTTGACAAGTGACGTATACTCTTTTGAATGATTTTCACAGCCCAAACTGAAAGCAACTCAACAATGTTAATTACTCATGCTACTATGCTATCACATTATCAATCAAAATCCAACATAGAAAACAGTAATAAGCTACATGGATTCACCCCCTTTGGCCTTTTACTATGTCACAATATCATGGACTTTTCATTAAAGTTACAAACAATTTTAAAATATATATTTATAATCGGTTATTTGTTGTAAAATTCACTTTGATTGTTATCGTTCTTTCTGTTCATCGACATCTTGATTAATACTATATGTCGACTATCACACCTTGAGACCAATCCATGATATTGTAATAATTTATTTAGGTTATTTTAATATTAGTACACAAATATATTTTTAAGTTAAAAAAACTTAAAAAATATATAATAGTTGATTGTTATTATTTTCCGTATCTTTTTAAATTCATTTTGATTTTCATCTTTCTGTCAGTCGACATATAGACCAACACTATAGTTGATTATTCCACCTTGACACCAAACTCTAATGTATTTTGCTACATCATACCATTGTTGTAACTAATTTTGATATTAGTACACAAATATAGTTAAGTTGGATATTGCAAAAACCATCAAAATGTATTTATTATTTTCTTTCAAATATATAATTTATTATTACTATTAACATATCTTGAAAAATGAAAAGTTAAACTAAATAAATTCATTTATAAAATGTACTATATTTGATCCTATTTATAAGAGAGAGAAAATCCAAATCAATGCACTCATCAATTGTTTTAATTTTTTGACTATTTTTATAAATATTCTCGTATTTAAAATTTTGAGATATTAAATACTCATTAATAATGATAAAAAAGACAAATATTTTAAATAAAGGTACAAAAATAATTTAAACAATGAGTACACCTTAAAATTCATATTTTTTTTTTATATATAGGACCAACAAATTCTCAACAAATCATCTTATAAATAGGAATGAAACGAATATTATTCTAAGAACATTTGCCGTTAAAATTAACATATTAAATGCACTAATTAATTTTCTGAAATTGGCAATAGAACTTATAATTAGAGATAGTAATAATAAGCCACTACTTTATGTGTGTTGATCTCTTTAATTTGAAAGCTTGTAATAAGCACTTCAGATGCTAACTTGTCATTGAAAATGGTCCAACTTCACCTGATTGCAGCTCAAATCAGAAGTTTCTTGAAATGGGTATCAATTATTTAGTGTTTTATCATAAAACAAAAATTAATTATTTTTTGAGCTGGTGTAATGTAACATAATGAGGCCCATGTTGGCCTTTTTAAGGGCAAAACAACAACAAGGGTAACATAATAATCAAAATAAGTGTCAATTTATTGGTACAAATTTTATAAAACAATCATGGCCACTAATCTTTTGGAAATTTATCATGATGTAATTGTACCTGGCAATAATGTATTCTCTTGTCAATTTGTTGTACATTAGTACTACCTTACCTTATTTGCAAATTGCAGATCCAGAAACATTTTGTACTAGGGGAATATAATATCAATAAAAGAAAAAAAAAATACTTTTATAAAATACATAAGTTTTATAAACAAAATTCTCCCAAAATAATATATACTATGTAGGTGGTGTTTTATGAAGTATTTTATAAATATGATGTATTTTATATCAGTATGCGATCACTAGTGTTCGTGAATTTTTAATTTTTGAAAGTTGATTTTTATCACATTCGACCACCGCAAACACCACTAGTCACTCTCCTCTAACAAATGTGGCCACTATCTTTGACTACCACTGACCACACATCTTCAACAATTGCCACTTATTTGTATGAAACCATAGATTTGCACAGAACTTTTTTTGTTTTAAGTACTTTCAAAATATAGAGCATTTTATACCCATACCTTACAAACATCAACAATTAGAGCATGTTTTTGGTAATTATATGTTATTGTGTGCAAAGTTTCTACCTCTTTGTTGACGATTAATTTTTATGCCTGACCACTTTAATTAGTGAGATATCCTATTTAAACCACATTTTTTTGGGTACACAAAATTTAAACTCTCGAATTTTTTAAAGAGATTTAAGTTTAATTTCACTCAAACTAATGTAATATTATTGGTATCAACAATACGAACATTGTAATTAAATTTTTTTACACCAAGTTTAATATCCCATTTTTCACACTTCTTTAATTATATGACTTTTTCGCATAATTACATATCATAGTTTTTATATTTGTGCAAATTGTATTATACAAGACCCTCACTTCAAAATTTGGTTTAAAACTTATTGCCAATGTGAACAATGACGAAATTAACTTAATTTTTACGATTGAAAAAATATAAAGAAAAAGTAAAAAATAAAATAAATTAATATATCAATATTAATAGTAAAATAAAAATTCACAATGACATTTACGTTCATAAAATACAATTGCATAACAAATGATATAAATAAAAAGATTACATATCACAATCATGATTTCATCAACAGGGGTCTACTTCAATCACATGCATGGATTGATCAAGGCAATTGCTTTCACCACAAACATCATCATTCAACAGTAATATAATTGAAAAACAATAATAGGTGCTGAAAGTGAAAAACAATTGACAATGACTCAAATTCACGTGCTAAAATAAATGTGCCAAGTGAAGAGGTGAAAAAATATGAAGTAGAAATAAAATTTATTATGAAGCTTTATTTTTGTTCTTCAGAAAATATGTATAACTTAATTTAGTTTTTGATAAAAATAAAAGTCATTTTAAGTCTGATAAAAATAAGGGAAGACAATTTTGTCTTAATATATACTCCTGTAAACATAATACAAGAATTATTTTGTTTTGATTTATTATTATTATTATTATTATTATTATTATTATTATTATTATTATTATTATTATTATTGTTTTTAAAGATATAATAAATATCACTCTAATTAATTCATACAATTGTGAGATCTTGAGATCGAATTCAAAACAAGGCGTTTGATCTAATAATATCGATTTGATCTATATTTTTAGTAGCTAAATTGAATTCATATTTTATTTTTGTGAGAGAACAGGATTGTTCTTGAATCTAAAATTTATCTACTAGACAAATAGTTATTGAAGTAGAGGCAAAAGATAGACAAATGTATAATTTGTCTTTGTTCAACTAAGAACATAATAAACCCAATAGGAAAGTTTGTGTCGAATAATTAACTAGAAATATTACAACTTCAACTAATAGGGTCAAAGAATAATAAAATTACTATTGTTGTACTATGAATTTTTTGCAAAGACCAAAAGAAGACAGAGTTAAAGATAGAGTTGCAATATAGAAAGGACATTCAAGCCATGTATTTGTACCTTGGAGATTCCAAAGGTGAAAGAGAAAATTAAGTAAAAGACATACTTATATCACTAGTTTGAGTTAATAGTTAAAGAATCGAAATATCTATGTTTAAATTTGGGTGAGAAAAAAAAATTAATATAATTATTAATTATTAATTTTAGCCGTTAAAAAAAAAAACACATGCTACCCACCGGTGTTTTTTCTTTGTACAACATCAAAGTTTTTATGTCTATGCAATTAGAAATACGACAACATCAATTGTATCTCACTTTTTTTGTTCCAATATCAAAGATTGAGATGGAACCTATATGCAATTGACATGGCAAAGGATTTGGTGCACCTCAACTGTTTGATTTAAATAAATAATTTACATTGTTTTTAATTGGATTAACAAAGATATAATTTAAATCAATCAATTTCAAATCAATGATCGAAATTGACTACGATAAAAAATTGTGTACTTTTATCAATGCAGAGAATCTAGATCGACCATGATAGAAATGAATTTGGTGCATCATGATTTTTTTATTTAAATAAATAGTTGAGATTGTTTGAAACTGTATTAATTAATATATAATATGAATAGTTCAATTTTAAACTAATAGTCGGAATTGAATGCAACAAAACATTGTGTATATATACAAATAATCTGAATATAACCTTAATAAAAATGGATTTAGTGGACTTTGCCCGTCCAATTTAAATAAATGGCCGATATTATTTAAAATTGAAATAATGAATATATATAATCTAAATCATTCTATTTTAAATCAATGGTCAAGATCAACTAAAAAATAGTTGTGTGCTTTTATTAATGAAAGTTGCCACCTAATGTTTACTAGACAAAAAAAAAAAAAACTTCCATTCTCTAAACTCTACACCCTATTTTTTGATTTTGTCACATAGCTACCACCCACTTGGCAAAATATGAGTATATAAACCTTTGAGTTTTATAAAAGTTCTCAATAATTCATGGGCTCTACATTGGAAATGCAACCATCTCATAATAATTCAATGAAACAAGATGATAATTCAGAATTCAATTTAACAGAATGGGGAATGAAAGGAAGAATCATAAGTAGAGAGAATACAAAATCAAGAAGATATTCAGCATCAATTATAAGAAGCTTTAGAGAAGACACAAAATCTTTTAGATCAAACATAACAATTTCTAGCACTGCTTCTTCACCTGGATACACATTGAAAGGTACATTAATTTCATTTTCACTTCAATTCAAAAAATTCATAATTTTTTTTTCACGTCAAATTTTCACTAATAAAAATTTCAAATTTTGTTGCAGATGAAATTGATCCTTCAACATATTCTTTCACAACTGCTCTTAAAGGTATTGAAGAATTAACCACTTTGATAATTATTATTTTTGTGTTTTAAACTTTCTCTTTCTTAGAAAAGAAAAACGGTTTTGATATTTTATAATTCACTCGGAAAATAAGTAAAGTTTGGTTGTTAGTATAATAACTTAGTTTCTCCTGAACGATCCTCCTTTTTACTTAAACTTATTTATCACTTTGATGTTAATTAACATAAAGAATTTATAAACTTGAGTCTCAACTCTCCGATTCCCGAGGAAGATAATCCGAAGTTCAATAAATAAAATCTGATCAATCATTGTCTCTATCATAATTTAAATTCGATTTTTCTGAATAATTCCCTTTTTACTGAAACTCATTAACTATTTTGATAATTAGCATAAAGGATTTATAAACTTTGTAATATAAATTAAATTTTATTTTTTTTTCAGCATTGCAAGCAAGATCAATTTATAAAAGTTGGGAGTGTTTATCACCAGATGGATTTGCTTTGAATTCAAAATGGAATGAAGCAGAAAAATATATATGCAATCCTCTTTCAGGGGAAGTACCAATGGAATGTTTATCTGCAAAAACACTTAGTGGAAGATTATTTCAAAACTCAACAACAAATAGAATCACCATGTCAGCTCCTTTAGTCTTTTCATCAAGACAAATTCAAACTAAGACAATGGCTTCAACTTATAGTTTCACAAAAGAAGATGTAGCTCTTCAATTTCATAGTCCAGGTTCACAATCAATTACTTATTGACATTGTTCTTCTTCTATATATATCATCACTTACTTTAAGTCATTTAACAATTCTACTTTTTATTTATATATATAAATATATTACTCCTTTCTTTCTTTTTAAGTGACTTCTTTAAGAACTTTTTTTTTTAACATTTTCAAAGTTTAAAATAATATTAACAATTGTTTTGTCAAAATTATGTCTAACTGTTTATCGTAGAAAAATAAACAAATAAATTGAGATAAAAAAAAATATAATAAAAAAGGAACGGAGATAATAGTAAACTAGTGATATATATTCGTTTATAAGTATTCTTTAATGTATCTAATGTATATACCTTATTCTTTTTATATATAGTTTAAATACATGTTTTATTTGATACTGAATTTTGTAAAATCACGTAACAATGTGATTTTGCTGAAACTTCAAAGTATAACTTTGTTAAAATCACGATGACATATTGTAATTCTGTCATAATGACCAAATCATTTAACAATTACATTATGAATCTCGTGATTAGTATTCCTTCGACGTCTCTAAGATCACTATGTTTTGATCTTTATGTAGAAATGAAAAAGGAGGGAATGACAAGAGATGCATGTACTCAAAGTACACTTCCTTTTCTTAATTCAATCAATAATAGCACTATTTTAACTCCATCCATCATAGAGATGACAACAAAGCTATCTGAAGACTCAACAAATTCAGATGACACTAAAACTAAATCTGATGAAGAGGTAAGTGCTAGACTTTTCTTTCTCTTAATTCATTTCTCAAATTTGTTGATTAGAGTATAATATATTTTAGCTTCATATTCATTTTTCATTGGTCCTTAAACTATGAAAGCCACTAACTTTGTAAGTAATGAATGATATTCATTGAATAGAAAAATACTAACACATAAGAAAATGCTAATTTTGGAATGTGGTTATGTTTTCCCCCCTCCTTTGTAATTTTAATTATCAAGTTCCAACAAATGTATTGTACTTATTAAACTCATGAGTCTAAACATGAAAGAGATTAGACTAACATAACATTGACCTTTTTTATTTTATTTTAAAGGTGGTTATCTTTTTTTTACACATGATAAAATTAAGAAAACAAGAGTAAAAGTTATTTTTTATATTATGTTTTGGTTATAAAATGTCCTAAAAATAATTAATTGTAAGTGATAAAAAAATCGGTTGAGTGGCTATAAGTTGTATCATTCCCTTTAAGAATAACAAAAAAAACAAAACTAAATACCAAAGAGATCTAGGTAGTCTCCAATTAAGATCACATTTTTTTATTCATAATCTAGGTAGTGATATATGCAGTTCACTTAAGAGAGTTTGATATATAAATCGTCTGATCGATTTTAATTGAATGATTTAAATAACGTAAAAAAAAATACAAATGCATACAAAAAAAGCTTTACTTTTTAATATTTCATAAATTATTATGATTCAAACCACAAGAAAGGAGAAAAGAACAAAAATTTAAAGTAGAAGAATATTTTTTTAATTTTAATATAAATTTTAATTTTATAATTTAAAATATCAAATTTGAATCTTCGTGTAATCTCAATTGAATGACGAGCTATATCTCCAAGTGTATGAGTGTAGGAAATCCTTAAGTACATAGAATTGGAGTCCATGTATTCCAAGATAAGATCAAATCTAGTAGCCATATAAACTTCATTGTGAAAATTGTGGGGCATAGGGAGCAAGTATTAGATATATTGGTCCCAATCTCTGTTTCATGTGCACATGCCACTCTAGTTTTGGTCCCTTCGTACTTTCCCCAAGTTGTTTACTGTCTACACGTACACCTACCAACATATCTATTTGAGAAGTACTTTTATTTATTTATTTATTTAATCAAGAAAAAATCTTTGAATTTTAATTATGATTATAAACAAAAATTAATTATTATGTATTATTTCATGGTATTATTCGTAATATATCATCCATTTATTTCAGAAATATTTAATGACTTTAGTTAAACATTTGATATTGAAAAATAATAATTTAGTAAATTTGATTTGTGTTTTACATAAAATTTAGAAAAATAATTGTCCTTGACTATTTTTCTTAATGATTGTCAAAGTAGTTTGTTTTCTTCTTATAATAGTGATCGGAGAGAGTATACATGAAGAATGATCAAATTTTATTTGAAGAGTTATACCAATTTAATAATATGACATCGAATAAATATTTTTTAAATCAACCGTTAGATTTAAAACTACTACTATATATAAATTATATCTATAAATAGTGACATTAATTTAAAATTATTTATTATGTCATCAACATGTGTCAACATTAAAATTATAAACAATTATACCATTGTTAATCTAAATATATTATGATGACATTAACTTTCAATCTATCGGTAGATTTAAAAAAAAAAAATATTATCCAACACCATGTTATTCAAAGAGTATAACTTTTCTGGTGTAATTTGATATATGTTGTATATATAAACATCTTTTCAATTCTTTGATCCTCCTACAAATATCAAAAAAAATACATATTATACATATTTTCCTAAACCATGAGATTGAGACACATTACTCGGGTCACAATACATCGACTTAATTGTAGTTTTTAATTTCTAAGCATTCGGTTTTTTTTTTTATCCATTTATAAAATTTATTCTCTTTTTTTGAAAATAAATGTTTTCTTTGTCTCCCTAAGTTTCTTTAATTCAATAGTGATGATTTGATAAATTTTTATCCACGTAAAACATATCTAAATTTACATGGATGATTTTTCATAAACATATTGTATGCTACTTCAATAAATAAATAAAAAATGAGTCATTACCAATTTTAGATTAAAAAATCTTATTAAGACTAAAACATTGAAATTTAAAAAAAAAGAATTAATGTTTGGTATGAATAAAAATCTAGAGATTAAAATTACAATCAAGTGCATATTATTAATTTTCGTTATGTGACGAGTTTGTCCATGTTTTATAAATAATTTCTTCATATGGTATAACTCAAAATATGATCAGATGTTTTGTGTAATACAAAGTTGACATATTTAATAAATTCAACTAACCAGTTAAAAAAATATTCCCTTAACAAACAACAAGATGACATAATAATTGATTAGCATTTCCTATTTCAGCAACATGAAACGATTATTAAAGAGTTTGTGAAGTACTATAAGATACCAAATATATATAACATTGATGTGAGGTACAAATACATGTGCAGGTGGAAGTAAAGGATAAAGAAACATGGGAGACAACAAAAGAATCAATGAGAGGAATTCATGAATATAAGAAGAAAGATGAACAACTTTGCAAGCAAGGTGGTTGCTTTTCATGGATAAAGAAGAAAAAAACGAGAGAAAAAGAGAGACAAAGAAGGAACAATATAATATTTCTTAATAATTTTAATGTTTGCTAAAGAAGAATTTTAAAAATAATTATATAAAATGATGAGAGAATTTAAATTTCGAGGAGTAAGAAGTGGTGACTACATAAAATTGAGGTCGTTGGATTAAAATATGTAGTTTAAATTTCAGTTTTGATATTTTATATTAAACAAAATAAAAAAATTATCTTAAAATTTAAACCGTTCGATCTTCGATATTTAATCAAATAATTTCAAAATATAATAAATGTTAATTACATGGAATGAGAACACACTTAACTATTTTCACGATGAGAGAGAGAGGAGAATATCTTTTTTCTTATACTTTCTTTAGATATTTTAGAGTGCATTAATTGATACTCAAAATACAAAAATTTAAAACAATTGCAAGTGTGTCGGTATACTTGTGCTACATTTTTATGTTCCTATTATGTAATTTAATGGTCAATGATGTTATGTTCTATTCTTGTCTTTTTTTTCTGTGGAAAATAACAAACAGAAATATTATGAGTTTTATGTATAAAAAAATTATCAAGTAATCAGATTGATTACATGATTATGTATAATTTTTGTAACAAATACAAAAACTCAACAGTTAAAATTTTAAAAATCAAGCAAACATATACTTATAGCTAATTTTATTTCACCTAAAATATTTACATTCTCATTTTAAAAGTTTAACAGTTTTGAGAGCTTATAAAAAAAATGTGAAAGTTTTGAAAACATAAATTATGAGAATGTAAAAGTTGAAAGTAATAGAAAGTGGTGGCCCACGCTCAAAGATGGTCCCGGCCCAGCAAGTACTAATGGTGTGAAAGGGAGTTTCATTGATTCATCTTTCGGTGTAGGTAGCAAAACAGAATTTTACCTTTGGAAATAGAAGTTCTCAAGCCCATTACTGAAGGCAGGCAGTCTGTCGATGATGGGCCGGCCTCATGCTTAGTTTCATGAATGGGTCAAATGAAGATTCTACCCTACACCTAAACCTGCCACTATCAAAACACATGAAAAAATGATTTTATTATTTTAACTATTTATAATAAATTTTAAAATTGATAGTTTCGGAAGTTTTAAATTTTTGAAGTATTTCGAAAAATTTAAACAGTTTCAAAAATTTTCAAAAATTTGGAAAATTTTAAAAATTTCTAAATCTAGAAAGTTTCAAAAGTTTTAAAATCTGAAAAATTTCGAATGTTTTCAAATATGCAAAGTTTCAAAAAAAATTATATTTCAAAAGTTTTGAATTGTTTAAAAGTTTCGAAAATTCTAAAATTTTCTATTTTGAAATTTTATAGATAGTTAGAAAAACAAAATTATATTTTTACTTTGAGCGAAAGTGATAAGTTTAAAAATAAAGTTGCAAAGTAGAATCATCTAACTAAAGAAAGGAGAGAAATCTACTCCTCCATAGGAATGGGCCAAAATTTAAAAAAATTTAGTTCATTTTTTTTTAATAAAATAAAAACAAATAATAATTGTCTCACCTCTACCATCTTTATTAGTGTATAAGAAAACTTAACCCTTTAGTTTTTCAAAATATATGTTTTTTGAGACATTTCAACAATGTGTTTTTCAAAAAAAGTTTAATGTATTGAAAAACTTTCATATAATTTTTTTTTATATTCACCATTTTTTGAAAAAAAAAAAAGTATAAAATAGTATTTTTTTTCAGTAAAAGATAAGGTAGGAGTACAAAAGTTGGGACTATTAGATAAAATTTTCTCAAAATTATACCAGTACTCCAACAAATCTCGACAAATTACATAAATTATCCTTTATCATTATAAAAAAGAAAAAATTCAAAACAAATTATGTCTAGAAAGAATTTGTTTTCCAAAACACTCAAACTGAATAGGTTGACAGAGTTTAATATGTCGCAAAAAATCTGTATGCCAAGCAAATTTTAGCTTATTAATTTTTAGTATATATCAAATGTAAAACAACTAAAATTAAGTGATCCTCATTGGCTAGACTCTTCCTTTTCAATTGCTTTTCTCTTACTTTCAATCTATATCAAAATCTAATACATGACAAAATAATCTATATACCTTTGAGTTTAATGCATGACAATAATTTATACCTTTGAATTTTTATACATATTTAACATAGGACCTAAGTCCTTTAATTAACTAAATCAAGCAACATGGAAGAGGAAAATAAAATGGTCAAGAATTTCATGATGTTTTGGGGTCTGTATTTGAGATGAGTCGAATCTCGTATAAATCTTTTTCACCCTTACCTGTTGTACAATATTATGTCAGAATGCATTTATTCATTCATTTTCATAAATTCATACACATTTTGTGCCTTTTAATTCTCAAGAATAAGAAATTTGGATTATATAAGCATAGTTGTTTAAATTTATACTCACCAACTTCCGCTGTAATTCCAGGGCCAAAGAATGAAGCAAATTTAGCCTGTAACACAAAAGAGAAGTTGAGAAATAATTAGCACCTCTATCTTTGCTAATTAAAAACTTCAGAGGATCTCAGATTTAGAAGAGAATAAGAAATGAATTGATTAAATTCTAGAAGCTGCCCCTGAAGCTTTCCCTTTGTCTATATTGCGGTTACAATAGGACTTACCACCACTAAGCATGTTTAGCAGTAATAAACAGAAAATAACAAATTACAATGCACCTTTATTCAAAAATGATATTTGAGTAAATAATCATTTGGATCCTTGAGTATGTTAGGAAGTGTCACTGTAGTTTCCAAATGTATCAAAAATTGCAAAAACATTCATGAATGTGACTTTTGCTAATCAGTTTGATCTTCAAACGTGTGTTATGTTATTTAGTTTGACGTTTGTTAGTTTGATCTATGAAATTACTAACAAAAGACACATTGAGAGATGTTTTTGAAGTTTCGATACATTTGGAGACTATAATGACCCTCATTTCCATATATATAGACCAAAATGACTGTTTATTCAAAAAATTAATTCCTTCCGACAAAATTATATTTGGACCGTTCTTTTTTCTTAACGGTAAAACAAATAGACTCTATGCTACTAGAACATATTTGATCTCTAGAGAACTGTTTTGTGCAATGTTGGATTTCAGATATCATAGCCATATTATTTTGCACCATGAGTAAATTTTGTAAGTATGCTCAGCTTATTTTGAAATACTTATACTAAAAATATTTGAGAGAACTATTGTGATGAGAGTCGAATGCTTGGGCAACCTAAAATTCATTGTTTTCAGATACTATTGTAACAACACATAACACTTTCAGGCACCAAAGTAAGTGTTCACTCCAACATTCTTACATGAAAGGATTTCAAGAGTAATATAGCTTCTAGCACTTTTCCAAGATCCAAAGGCCGCAAGAATACATCTCATGATTAGGTCTCAACTATTGGTAAAACAAACATACTTCCATCACCTAACTGAGTACTTAATTTAGCGGCTCTTTCCAAAAGACACGAATGCAAATAAAAGCTATTTATTCTGTTATTGCAAAACTAATTCTCGAATTCATAGAAATTTCGTCCATTTAAGAGTCTCACTATACTCATGATTCATAACATGTCATAAAAAATGAATACAAGATCTAGGTGATTATAAATATATTCAAGAACCAAAGTTGAATACCTGTCTCTTTTCGAAATCTGACAACTTCAGAGTCTTGGCCTCGAAAACCAAAACCAAACAGTATTTCCCATCTTGTGCGACCTGAGATAGGCATATATTATAACACATAATCGGCAAGGTAATGACCATAGACTAATCAATAAAAATGGTCTTCTAACTAGTTTACAAGGTATCATCTCAAATATATAGATTGTGGCATCAAGATTATTAAGAGGCAATCATTTCAGAAGTACCGGGGAATCTTTTACAGTGATAGAAAGTAGTACAATCACAAAAACTCGAGAACCGACATGTCTTAGGCCAATTAAGGCAATATTTAGGGGAACTGATCTAATAGAAAGAATAACTAGTGGAGACAAGAGCTTGCGCACACTAACAGCACCAATTCACTATACAGGATATAATAGAAATTTCTTGATTTTTTATGTAAATCATTAAAGAATGAGATGATTAATAGAAAAGATACAAGAACTAAAGTGATGTATTAAAAATGAAATAAAGACATTTTATACTATGTGGACTTCAAATAATCTGAGATGCATGTGAATTGGATTTAAAAAGACTTTTGAGGCAGATCTAAATGAAATAAGTGAACCAACCTAAAAAGAATGCGGCAATACAAAAGGTTTTGTTGCGTATGTTTCATATTTACTGATAAGTGGGCAGTCGCTCGAGCGTACGTCTGACCTTTGGGCTTGGCCCATGCATATGTTGGGTTACAGAAACGAGGGTTAGAAGGTGCAAAGGGCTCTCTGTCCCTTGTGGTACAATTCAGGGGTAAATCGGTAAACTGCACCATGGATTTTAAACTCATGTTGTAATCATTTAACCCTAATCTCAATTAATAGAAGTCACAGTAGATGATATGCTGTTGAAAACATAAGTACACTTGGCTGAACTCTGTAATCAATCAATTGTACTCTTGAGTGTGATTTTTATTTTTTGTCTTTACTTTCAGATCCAGATTTGTTGTTCTAACAAGTAATAAGTATGTAGGTGTACCTCACCTCAGTGTTCAAAGTTGTTAACCTAAAAAATGAGGGCTACAAGAATTTTTCCCCTCTTAAAATGGGTCCACCCAACTCGATTCAAATAGTCGGGTTCCAATGTGACTTCTGACAGATTCCATCAAAAGATAGATCAAATGAAGTTAAAGCCAATAAATCATAAATGTAATTTGATTACATATATAGTAATAGAATGAGAACTAAACTGAAAATATAATATATTTAGAGAGGTTTATAGATAGAGGAATGATTTGTGTATGACAAGAAAGACATGAACTTTTACCATAAATAAATATGCAAATTCTACCATAAACATACAACATTAATTTCTTTTTCTTTATTTCCAAGTGATCTAGCAAATTGTACGAAAAAAATATCCAAAAAGAGAAAATACTACTGATTAATCAATTATGGCGGATTGATGTGCGTACCTCTTCACGAATCATTTGTAGAACAGGTGCACTTCTTCTGGGGATTCCTCCTCCCTGAAATATAAAGCAAGATAAAATGATGTCTGTTAGGACTTAGATTAGTAGAATTAATTAAATATTAGTCAGTTAGTCATGAGGTAGTTAAGACTATTTTGTATAAATAGGGAGCTATGTAGTAAACATTTAGGGTTGTTAAGACTAGTTTGGGATATCTTCGAATATTGTAAACATTTGTTGAATAGAGAATAGTTTCTATTGTGAAGGGGAAACTCTTGGAGGAAAGACTTATTTCTTTTTTCTTAATAAAAGTGTTGTTTCTTTGGAATCCAATTCTTGGGTTCCTAACAATGTCCAAGAATTGGAGAGTATAGTGGCAGCCTAAGTATCTAGCTAATGCAGCAGCTATGAATGAAGATAACAGATAGTACAAGGATTGGAAGACTTTTGCTCTTGTTAACAACCAAATGCATCTTAAATATAGGCTATTGGGTGGAGGCTTGTAAATGGGTTTCAAATGAACCTGAAGTTAATGAGTTTCACTGTTTCAGTGAAGGTCAAATCAATTTGGAGCACCTGACTGAAACAATCTTTGGACAGACTTTACTTATCTCTTGGCAGAACTTCGGATTATCACGACCATTTTCCTCTGGGAACCAAAGGGTTAAGACCCCAAAAAAAAAACTTTGGGTATCATGAAGTTTATTTGAAACACATATAAGAAAAAGAGAACCAATTGTTACTTTTATATGAAATAACATACTTGACCATACTGGAAAATCCGTTTCAATGCCTCTTCTAAATGTTGTTCATCCCCATAGCGATATCTGGTAACATCATTCTTCACCTATAAAAGCACAAAAGAGTCACTTTAAGTAGGCTTGAGTGGTTAGCAGAAAGATTGAATCTATTGGTAATAAACTGAAAATCTTTATGTGATTCTTCTCTTTAATCAAGATTAACCCTTTAATAAGTCAGTACTGTCAAGGAAAACAACATTCAACTAGAGACATTAAAAGACAGAATATTTCTAATTACTAGAAGTGGAAAAGAAGAGAAATCGGTCCCAACATTAAAAAGGCCCAATATGTGCCCAAAAGAATGAGTCTATGATGAGATTACCTGTTTAAGAATAGGAGTTGCACATTTTTCCTGCAATTTGTAAGCATCTGAATATGTGAGGCATGGCACTGGCTTAAGTTCTGCATACTGCAAAAAACACGGTCCAATGAAGCAACCACACAAACATTAGGAAAGGGAATTCCAAACATGACTATATTGCACAATGTTGTTATTTATGCAGCACCGACACTTCAGGTTAACGGCGTGTATGACTCGTGTCAGTGTCTAACACTTGTATGACACTAACACATGATTGTGTCAGTGTCCATGTCTGCCATTTCAAATGTTGCTATCGTGAACTCTATCTTATAACTTGATTCATATTAACAAAAAATTATTCACCTTAAGTGCCATGCCAATAATAGCAAGAGGGAATCCATATGTTAACATTATAGCAGACCATTCAGATCCAGGGAGAATATTAAAGTATGCCCCAAAACCATAGCTGTATATTTGAAACAAAAATAAGAAATTATAAGGTGAAAAATCATAGTTGTATATCAATGAAGAAGGTGGAAAAGAAAACAAAACTCACGACAAGAGTGAGACTCCAAGACTTAGTCCAATCACACCAAATGAAACCTGCAATAATTGAACAATATCCTATGATTAAATAATCCATATCCAACAATTAGTTATAAACAAAACAACACTTGAGTAAGTGTTTAAAGAGGTTGCAAAAATAGTTTATGATAAGTCCATACGCTATTTTCGGCAAACTTAGTAAGCTCATCTGGATTTTGGATAGTTATTTTCTTTTATGGAGATTCTAGATAATTATGAAAACAATTTCACTACATTCTTTGTTTATTGATTATAGAATTATCTTATACATTAGTTCTTATATGATAAATATTCATTCACTACTTATTGAGTAGTTTATCCAAACACACCGTAAGTGTTTATCATGTAAGTATTGAATTGCTAATCAATACGCTATTTCTACAACTAAAGAGAAAAGGAGAGAAATATCTACATAACCTCTCTACATTATATATATAAGCTATTTGGCGAGCTTACAAAAATAACTCCAAAAACAACTTATGGTTGGTTATTTTCAATAAAATTAAATAAGTACAATAAACCCAAATATGTTTTTCCAAACATTCCCTCAACACAATTCACCACAAATTTTAACTATTGTCTTTAAAATATACTAGCTCCGTTCACCACAAATAAATAAATAAATAGGAACAAAATTATTCGAAAAATCGATGTACCTTAGCAAGGGAGAACTCATCATCAGGAACAAGTGTAATGTTATTGTTAGGAACATCAGAAGATTGGGAAGTTGTGGTTGTCGAAGAATCAGCAGCTCTTGTAACGACACTAAATCTATTGGATTTGAAAAAAAGCTTAGCATGAAAACAGGAAATGAATTGAGTTTGAATCGAAACGAGTCGAGACTGAGTTGGATTGGTGAGTTGTGGACGAGTTGAATGGTGGAGAAGAGGAAAACAGTGTAACCGGTGACCGGAGCAGACGGTGGCTCCGCCTGGCATTGCTTTTTCCTTCTTTGAATGTTTTCGGAGAGAAGAAAGAAAAAGAGAATCACACAAAAAGAGAGAAGAGTTTTGTGAAATGAAATGTGGTCGTTGCTCCTCAACCGCCAAATTTTTCTATTACGTGTCACCGTTATCTTCAGATAATCCATTTATTTATTTGTTTTTTAAATTTAAAAATTAACAAGAAATAATACTTTTCTCATCTCTAATTAATTAAAGTGTTTATTTTATGTCTTAATATTTCTAAAAGAATATTTTTATTTTTTATATTTTAAAATAAATTAATAATATTAATAAGAGATATTTTTGAAAAAAAAATTTATTAAATTAAAAGCAAAATTATATTTAAAGATAAATTTATTTTCACTCACTAATTAGAAATATGTAGTACTTATTTTTAAAATTTGAAAATAGTATTGAGTAGGTTTAATCAATAATTCAATAATATTGCATTTCAACACTTATTTATTAATATTATATTTGGTCTTAAATATAAAACACTCTTTTTTTTTATAAGATAATGTGTATTAATTATTTTTTTATAAATTTATCTTTAATTATGTTACATCATTTTTCAATATGTAATAACTATTATAATAAAACTATAAATTAATTTTCTCTTTAAAAGTAAATTAATAAAACAATTTAAATAATCAACAAATTAATACTATAACGAATTTTTTTAATACAATTTATCATGCATAAGTATAACTATTTTATTTAATAGGTATCTATTTTTTTAGCGTTTTTTATTAAGTAAATTAATATCATGTAATACGCTCTTAAAAGTCTTATTTCATAATATTACACCTATGGTTTTGAAAGAGATGATTTTACACCTATCAAGAAAATAAATTAGTATGTTAATTAAATTTATTCATTTTATATAGACATTCAATAAGAATTCAAAATTTTCACACTATCTCACTTTTGTAACTACATTTTATAGTGGTACATGGTAAAATAGAAGATTCTTGGTGTATATCTATTAAACACTTACATACTAATGTTTTAAAATTGTCATTAATCGAATTTTACTTTATACTGAATTTAGTGTTACACTAACATACCGATAAAAAACAATCTACTCTCCAATTTTCGTTCATTCCACCATAGACCCTTTTCTGGTTTCTCTAATGATCAATTTGATTCATCAGTCCACAATTTAGAGTTTATAAAAATCAATCAGAATTGAAAAAAATTAAACTGCAAGGATAAAGCTCCCCCACACCTCTATCTAATACCAAGTTATGACTAACTTATAATTCACGTTTCCATTTAATAACATGAAATAAAGCATGTTTTGAAACTCAACATATGACAACTATATTAGCAATACAAGCTAGATTTATCTTAGAGCTAAATTATGCATAAATTAATATAGAAAATAAGGTAATTGTGACAACAAAAATTATGCAGACCTAACTATGCACCCAGCTCAATTACATGAAACTTGGATATAACTTTACCAGTATTAAGTGTCTTAGCATATGTTTGGAAATTGTATTTTTCACAGCATGACCGTGTAGCAGCATGAAGCTAGCACAGACAGCTTCTAGCCTTTCATTGTGATATTCCCTTTTCACAACGTACTACCAAACAATCCCATTAGTGACAATAGAAATCAAAGTAGAAGGGTTTTCATTCCCAATAACCTGTCCAAAAACAATTCAATTTTGCCAAAACATAGTAAAATAAATCTTGCAAAGATAAAGGATCAAAATTAGTAAAATATATTTTAGCCAAAATTGAATAATTGTGCAAGATACATAAAAAGATGAATAGCAACAGAGGTTGATTGACACATAATACCTCAAATAGTTGGTTAATCCACATCCTTACAATTTGAAATATTACACAAAATAGTAGAAGCCAACTATAAATTGTAACTAATTACATTGAAACCTAATGACTCCCCTATTTCTATTGCCAAAAAATTGGAAGCCAGCTTTGGTAATCAATCTCTCAACAATTATACTGAAGTTAGATTCAATAATCAACCTCTCTTAGAGGAAATATACTTGTTAATCTCATCCTTCTGCTTAGCTTCATAAACCAACCATTTTTCGTCAACTTCAGCTGCATCTTCATCATGTATCTTGACATCTGTATGATGATATCTATTAGTAAACTTGCTAGAGCCTAAATCTTAGTGGTATCATTCACAAAAATTAAGCTAATTCGTTTTGAGAAATACCTTGTAACATGAAAGCATATTCGCCACTATAGCTTTTTAGTTTCCAAAATGTCTTACCACTGCCATCCAAGTATTCTGGTACAATTCTCACCACTTCACAACACTGGTTCCCTATAATTTTGAAACTAAAAATGTCAACCATTACAAATGCAAAAATAAAACACTTGCAAAGCATGTATAAAATAACAATAGCATGTATAAAATGCAATCTTGTAGTTGTGGGAATATAAACATGTATTAAATAACAATAGCATTCAAGATCGACGTACCATGATGCTATTGTAATTACTATTATTCATAATGCTTATATAATGCCAACAGAATTTTGTGCTGTTCTTTACTTGTTAACAATTTAGGTACCATTTTCAATTACACACAACCAAGTAAATATTACTGAGAATCAGATTGAAGAAATATAAGCATGAAGTTGAACTAAAAGTTAGAACCATATGAAAAACTATTAAACATCACAGCATACGTTTAGGAAATGTGCCCTTGGTTTCAACCAACTCAGCATGCGCTTCAGCTGCTTCACTTTTTATTTTTGAAATAAGAGCATTATGTTCTGAAACTGAAAGATCTGCACAATTTGCCATAATTGCTTTGGCCATTTCATCCTGCAACTTCTTCTTAATATTTTTCTCCTATAGATAACATGTAGACAACAATATGAGCAAGATATGACAGTTTGCAGTAGCACCAATCCAGAAACAAAGAACATACCACCTTGTGCCACCTTACCTTTTCTTTAGCAGCAGCAACCTTAGATTTTGCTTCTTTTTTATATTCAACAAATACTTCATTTTGATCATCAATATAACTCCTTAGCTTCCTGAACACATTAAGCAAGTTCCCAACCACTCTTAAACAAGATAAAGACTACTAATGAGAAGACAAGGGAAGAAGATAAAAACAACAAAAAGAAAAGAAAACAATGAAGCAGTAACAAAGTTCTCATAAGAATTTTAGGTTTGAACTTGAAATACTTACGCAGTGCTCAAAGCTTCGTCACAAATGAAATTCAATAGGATGAGTTTTTTAGATAAATCCATTTCATAATATCCACTAATTCCTTTGTTAAGCAAATCTAATGGAAATTCTTTCAATACAATATCTGATTCAGTAATTAAATCCTCCAAAGCTTTTAACCATGATTTTTTTCCGTTGCTTGCAGTTAAGGATGGATACCTACACCAAAATGATACAAAAATAAAGCTCATTCCAAGCATACTATACAAAATAATTCCCTCTCACCCTTCAAAAATGAAATAAATAAATAAAAGGTCAAATGGCATAAACTCACCTAATTCCTGAATCAGATATTATCAAAGTCAACAATTTTATTTGGAACTCAACCACCAAGGTTTTTTCTCCACGGCGCAAAGTTAGCTTACGTATTAAGGCTCGTAAAATTGCTTCACCTTCTCCTTTCTTCATATCAAGAGCCTGATAATACATGGGAACAAATGTGAGAAAACTTGATAAAGCAATTATAAACGGATGCAACTGCATTAAGTGTAAAACAAAATTATGTCTAAAGAATATAACAGTTTAAACATCAATTAAATGAACAGCTGCGAAGTAAATTTTAGGCTTGATGTTTAGATTGTGTAATATGTATAAATGGTGTGTAGTGTCAATTTAATATCATGATTATTGATATGCTATTTAACTCTAATATCCAGAAGTTATATTAGACCCCACTAAATAAAATGGAACTTTTAACAAAACAAAAATTACTTGATGTTTGAATTAACAAACTTGTTTGTGACCATCATTGCATTAAAAGACTTTGCAATAGTCAAAATATTCAGTTGGACAACTACTACATGCAGCAATAAATTGTAATTAAATAAACAACAATTTAAGAGAAGATTCAACATCAAAACAACAAATCGCCATAAATTTAACAACTGTTAAATGTGTCATAACAAAAACATACCTTTCCGAACACTCTACAGAATTCTAAAAATTGCAGTGCATTTCCAACATCTTCAGGTGAAAACTCAATGTCCGATATTTTGGTTATCTCAGAGCCAGTGGGCAAAGGAATTATTTCCACAATATCTTTTGCCACTTGGTTTATAGCACCAGCATTGTCACTATGATCCATCACATCACTGGTTTGGCAAGTCAGAGGACCATCTATCTGACTATGAACCATAGCATGATTTTCCTTTACTTTTGTTTCCATTTCATCATTTGCATTTCTTTTAACTCCTCCATCTGAAACTCCATTACAAAGTTTAGGCTTTTTCAATTTCTTATTTTGTTGACAAGCACCGTCAACACTGCCACCATTAGATATTTCCTTTAACTTTTCCCGCTTCATTTTCTTTGTTTTTCCATTTTCAACCTTTAATCCTTTCTTTTCATCTATGGAATTTTCTTTCCCAAGTTCCCCAAACAGATCCACTGCAAGCTCCTGCAGTACATAACAAATATGAAAATCAACACGTGTTTGGTCCTATCATGATTAGTTTGAATTGCATACATGAAGAGGAGGCACATGAACCATCAAACAAAGGGAACTTGTTGAGTCAACTACAGAACAACGAAGAGAAAATCAGCACACCTTTACCAAAGTAGCTTCATTTGTAGGCAAAACAGCATCCATATTAACCTCATTTGATTCCGAATCTTGAGAAGCCTTATTGTTTAACATTTCTGACACAGACTTAAATCCAGACGCCTTGGCTGTACGAATTAGTAAACCAGTCGGTTGTTGACCTCTTTTCTTCCTACAAAGTTCACTTTTCTTTCAGAACTAACACACAAAATGGTACAAAATGAAAACCCCAACACCAAATTCAAAACACAACATTCAAACCACAACTTACATGCACAAACTACAGTTACAAATGCCTCTGCACTTCGGACACATCCAATCATCCAACCGATCTACTTCTTCTGCCTTCTCCCCATACCTAAATTCAAGACAAAATTCGTCAACATATAAAAAAAAAAAAAAAAAAAAAAAACTCACAGTGAATTAGTCTACCTGTAATAATTCTGAAAATAAAACAAAATTAAAAATAAATAAGGTGAAACAAAAAAAAAAAAAAAAAAAAAAAAAAAAAAAAACTCACAGTGAATTAGTCTACCTGTAATAATTCTGAAAATAAAACAAAATTAAAAATAAATAAGGTGAAACAAACCTGTTTAAAAGGCATTTGTGACAAAATCTAATCGCACAAGGCTTTCCATTTCTAGGATTTTTACATACAGCAGTAAAATCCCTTGTTTTTTGTCGGCACTTCAATGGTGAAAACCAAACAAACTTATTAGCATCAAAATGAACTTCAAAATTAATCGAAATCAAAGAGACAAACACAGTTACAACTCAAGTTAAACCTCAAAACATCAACAAAGAAACTCTTGTTTAAATTCTACTCTCTCTCAACACATGAACACAAAATCTCAGAATAAAAAACACATGAACACAAAATCAGAAGTCAAAGAAAAACAATTTCAAGTCAAATTAAATCTCAAAACATCATCATTTTACAACCCATCAACAAAGATACCCTTGTTCAAATTCTACTCTCTCCACAAATCACCAAATCTCAGAATTAAAAAAAAAAAACACACATGAACAAAAAATCAGAAAAAAAAACACACACACAAATAGTTAATCCTCCAATCATCATCAACATCAACATCCTAACACCCATCATAGAATTTTTTTTATTTTTACTTTTCACATTAACTTAGGGTTTTAAATAAAAGTTACGCAATCACAATTTTTCCAGCTGATAAAATCACAAATTTAAACATCAAAACAAAGAAGGAAAAAAAAAACAAATCGTAGAAGCTAAGAAAATGAACCTGGTGACAAGATTTTCCATTTTCAGAATCATAGATTCTGCTTCCAACAACACGAATTCCACGCGAATTATTACGACTCACTTGCTGTCCACTACCATCAACAACATCAATCTCATTCATTTGTGGTGTAGAAACTAAATCGAGTTCCATTTTGTTACTGAATTTGTTTTGAATTCACAAGAGAAGAAGAAAATTTGGTGTATTCACGAAAATGTTGTGACTATGGTTTTGAGATGAAAATGGAAATGGAAAATGTTGCGATACTTTGAAACACTGAAAATGCGGAGAGTATTAATAAATGAAGTGAAAGTGTTGTGTGTGTGCGAAAATTTTGATTTCCCTCCTTCTATAGTGAGGTGGCGGGAAAGGGACTAATTTGAAAATATAATAATTTGGAGATTTCTGGGCTTAATTTTAAATTTGCTAATTTCGAAGGGGCTTGATTTCCGAGTTGTTTAGGAATGAAACGTCGTGTCTTTTGGTTTTGGAATAAATGGAAATTCTAACATTTAATTTTTTTATTTTTAGGGTACAAGTAACATAAATGTGATTGTTGTAGTAAGAGTTTGTTTTATAACTTTAAGTTATCGAATTATTTAAATTTTCTTGAGAATTGAATTGGCTATTAACATTATTTTGATTAATAAAAAAAATTGTTTTTTTCTAAATTTTTTATGTTAGAGTAAAATGATTGTACATACACATATTGATAGTTAATAAGAAATTAAGAATCATTGATTTTGATTAGTCAAAAAATAAAAGATTTATTAATTTTGTCATCTCATCACATACTACATATTGTAATAGTCATTACAAAATAATTATACAATCAATGGGTCTTGTGGGTCATAAGTGTAAAATTATTTACATTAATAAACTCATATAGTGAATATAGGATTTGGACTCTATTATATAATGAATCAAATATGAGTGGGTCGTGTTCATTGTCTTACCATTAAAATTTATTGGGTTTTACTTATGTCTTTTGTTAAATTCAATGAATTTTAATAGTTAAATGATCAACATGACTATCCAAATGCATTATTTGTCATTTTTGTACATATCATTGGCAACAAGCATATAATTCAAATTATTGAAAAATATGAAAGTTGTAACAAGAAGAAAATGTGGTTACAATAGTAACACAAGAAATCATATAGTACTTTCAACAAAACAAATCAATCGCTACTTTTTCTATGCCAATAAAAGGCTTATACAACATTTTTGTGCTCCACTTGAGCACTAGGTTCCTCTTGAATCAACCCACTGTTTATTTTAATTTAAATTAACAAAATAAAAAAAATTCAGTCCACTCGTCCTAGTCACGTCGTCAACTTCAAGCTCATGATATGCAATGAACGAAGTTGAGCCTAAAGAAAAAATTGTTGATAATTCTCTAAACTTTCTAATAAATTAAATATCATGTCAATTGGGCATCTAAAACTTATAATCAAAATAAAATAGATATTTTATCACATACGAAAGTGACACTTTCGATCAAAATTATTTTGATTCCAATAAATTATTCTTGTAAATGGAGAGCACCAAATGATCTTGTCACTTTGTTTCAGAGTTTAATTTGAAGGAGAGGAGAAAAGAGGACTTTGGATGGAGGAGATAATAGAGATAAAGTTTTTATATTTTGTAAGAGTTATTTTGTTGAGAATGGTAAAAGAATGTTTATGATTAATATATTTTTAATTTATAGAGTATTAATATAACAATCTCAAAATAATTTCTCTAATTCTTCATCCAATACAATTTTTGAGTCCCCCCTGCATAGAGAAATTTTGTATTATAAATAAAAACAAACTCCTCTCATTCTAAAACTCTTCATTCCTTTCATTTTTTTTCTTCATTTTTTTCAAAACTCTCCTCTCCCCTTCTCTCAAAACTCACAAACAAAGGCTTAGAGAATTACGATATGACATTTTGAGGTGAGATATAATTGAATCTAGCTTTCTAAGTGTTTAAAAATAACTAGTGTTGAGTGTTCTAAAAGCTTGCAAGTGAAAGCAAATTCTAAGTAGATCAAGATTGTGTCATTGTTAAGAAGTTGTGAAACATAAGATCTGTCAAGTAAATTGGTATGTTGAAAATACATTTCCATTTACAAGAAGGAATAAAAGATATAGAAAACAACAAAATAATAGATATTTTAAGCGTTGTTGTAGATAAAAATGTTGTAGTGAGAGCAAGGGAAACATAAACCAAACCACTATCAAATTGATAGTTGTGTCTAGTTATTTTTCCTATCGAAAAATAATCTATTATTCAAATACTGGATACAAAAAAATGAGTAATTTTTAGATAACAAAATTTATATTTTGTGACTTCTTAACAACGTCACGATCTTAATCTATAAAGAATTTGCTTTCACTTGACAGATACAACTACTACACGAAAGTTAAAACTAAGTTATATATGTAACATAATCATTAATATTTTTAATAAATGTTTTTCAGGTTAGAGTATACATCATTCATATATATATATATATATATAAGTAGTTTGCTGACATAAGATTCTAAAACAAAATTCAACTTGGATTTGAATATTTGTCTTACTTCCTTTGAAGGATTATCTTGTTTCATATACAATCCAAACAAAATTGAGCAGTTAATTTGTTTCAAGAGTAATTAACATGCATATGTAAATTATAAACATGAATTGAATAAACAAAAAACATGTTCTTCCATTTATAAAAATACCAATTTAATTATACAACTCTTGTTGTTAAATTTGAGATTCCCAAAACAAAAAATCTTTAAAAATTGCATATTAATTAATGAAATCAATGTCTAAAACAAATTATCCTCGATATGTCATTCTTTAATATACTTGAGTAATTATGGATGCTGGCAAAGATGACAATAACTACATATCTGCTTCACTGCTTTCATTTTGAAGTGTAGAGGAAATGTTGCGAGTTTTGAATCTCTTTGCCCTGAAAAATAAAATATACTTGATTATTCTCTTTTATTGAGCATCAATCTCAAGATAGTGAGTAAATCATAATGTATCATTCTTGAACATCACATTATCTCTCATATTTAAAATAAGTACGAGAATTTGATATGAAATAAAATTCTTAAAATATTTCCGTTTGATGGCTAAAATACAATGCCAAAAAGAATACATAAAATATTAAGCTTTGATAATGTTTATGAAATCACTCCACCAATGTTCCACTTAAGCTACATAGGTATGTTTAAATTGACCTTAAAAACATAAAATTAGAATTTTAGAAAAATGGAGAAGAAATTTTGGATTGTACAATGGGATTAATTCACTACTAGAAAAAAAAAAAAAAGAAAATTAGCTAGAGAAATTTTGAGAGAAATAACGTGAAATTCCTCTTTAAATTAAATTTATCACTAAATTTTATGACAAGAAAATTAAAAAGGGGTTTCATTTTTCAACCCGTCACTAATTTTCATAGTTATTTTTACTTTTTTTTTTTAGTAGTGATTTGTTATTGTAGATATAATATGTTTTCACGAATTTGTTTGCCACATTAAAACTACATATAGCCATAAATAAATAACAATTATAAATAACAATTGCGCTAAAATTCTCGATAGATTTGAAGACTAGTTAATTAGGACTTCAATAAAAGAGCTAACCTTGATGAAATGTACTTATCAATCTCTTTCTTTTGCTCACACCCATAAACAAACCATTCTTCGTTATCAACAACACCATCGTCATGTTTTATCGTGATATCTGTATGATACTATCCTTTAGAAATCTTGCAAGACACTAAATTTTGATATTATTCTCTCGAGTTATTTTTATAAAGATTTTTATAAAGACGTACGAATCAACAAATATTTATGTATTTGATTTATATAGACATTAATTTATATTGATCCAACTGCCTATAATAAAAAAAGACAAGAGAAATATGTAAGAATTTTAAGGTAATTTGTTTTGACAATTACCTTGCATCAACATAACACTTTCATTTTCATCATTATAACACTTTAATTTCCAAAATGTTTGACCATTACTATCAACAAACTCCGGCTCAGTTCTTACAGCATTTGAACTTTGTTTCCCTACAAAATTAAAATAAAAAAAAATGTCAAATTACAATACAACAAACATTAAATTCTTACAAGAGAAAGAGAGTAACGATAAACGTAAAAAAAGCCATAGATTCAAAAAAAAAATTATAATATATTTCCCTAATTAAGTACATTTGTTTGTTTATCAAATTAAATCTAGTTTGAATGATAAAAAAAAAAAACTAAGTGCTCATGCAACAATCACATTTTCATATAAAGTTGACAAATTTAAACCAACTTAATTAATTCAAACAAATTATAAAATTTGAGTAAGTAAATACAATCTTTTAGGAATATAGAAAGCTATAAAGTAGTAATAGCATTCAAGATGAGCATATCATGCAATTCTAATTACTAGATTCTATAATGTTTATGTGAGTTCCTAATAGATGGTTGTGATATATATTTGCATATACAAATCTTTCTACTTTAGTCAAACCATTTATTATTTCCATATATATAAGAATCTTTCTACCTTAGATGAAAGTTAGAAAATATTAAAAACTCATTTGCATCACAACATACGTTTAGAGATTGCACCCTTTGCCTCAAGAAACTCAACATGTGCTTTAGCTATTTCACTTTTTATCTCCAAAACATTAGCATCATGTTCAGAAATTGGAATGCTATCTTCCACTTTTTTTGTCTCATCCAACAACTTTTGCTTTAGACTTTTTTCCTATAAATAACACATACACAAAAAATATGAACACCATGTAATAGTGTGCAATAGCACCCATCCAAAACCATAAAACAAATCACCTCTTGTCATCTTACCTTTTCCTTAGCTTCAGCAACCTTAAGCTTTGTCTCTTTCTTTTCTTGAGCAAATATAGCATTTTGGTCATCAACATATTTTCTTAACTTCCTAAACATATTAAGCAAGTTCCCACAACTTATAACAAGATAAATAAATTATTGAGAAGAGAAGGGAAGGGAAGAAGAATAAACTAAAAAAATGCATACATTAAGATAATCAAACAATGAAGTGATAGCAAAATTTTGAGAACAATTTTCTATTTGAACTAGAAATACTTACATTGTGCCCAAAGCCTCATCACAAAGAAAATTCAAAAGGATGAGTTTTTTAGATAAATCTAGATCATAATATCCTCTAATTCCTTCTTCAAGCCAATCCAAAGGAAATTCTTGTAGCATATGATGAGATTTAGCCATTAAAATCTTTAGAGCTTTCAACCACGAATTATTTCCATCAGTTAGAGTTAAGCATGGAGACCTACTCGAAAGTGACCTAAAAATAACAAAATTTATTTTAAATATACTATATAAAATAATTGTCACACCCTTCATAAATAAAATGATAAATCAATAAATAAAAAATCAAATAAGAAAAACTCACTTAATTCCCGAATCAGATAATATCATAGTCAACATTTTTATTTGAAATTCAACCACTAAGTACAAATTTTGCTTTCTTATCAATGCTCGCAAGATAGCTTCAGCTTCTTCTTTCTTGACATCTAGAACCTGATTATACATGGAAATAAATTTGATAAAAAAAAATTGATGAAACAATTATAAAGGAATCTAACTCTATTAAATGAAAAAAAAAAGAGTGTAAAAGATAATTATTTAAGCTATAATATCACCATTATGTTTAATGAATTTAATTTAATGGAATGCATGTGAAGAATATCCAATAATCAATAAATATCAACTAAATGATCAGTTGCAAAGTAAATCTAAGAGTTAATTTTTAGATTGCATATATGATATTAATAAAATGGTTAGTAGTCCCAAATTTATATTATGATTATCATTTAATATTCATAAGTCATATTAGATACCAACTAAACCGAACAAAGGCTTAAGAGACAAAAAAAAATTATTTGTTGTTTGGACCATCTATAACATTAAAAGAATTTGGAATAATCGAAATATTAAATTTTTCAACTACTAGAAGCAAAAGTAAATTCCAACTAATCAAACCAATATTTAACAAAAAAATCAACATAAAAAAAAAAACAAAATTCCCCATTTCCAAGAATCATTAACAATTTTGTCATAATAAAGGCATACCTCTCCAAATACTAAGCAAAATTCTAAAAATTGTAAAGCATTTCCAACATCTTGTGGTGGCAACTCCATGTCCAATATTTTTGTTACATTAGTACCAAGAGGCAAATGAATCTCTTCCTCAATTTTTGATGTCATTGGGCTTACAACACATTTATCAACATTTAGAGGTTGTGCTCTTGCTATGTCCATCTTTGAATTGACATCATCATTAATATCATCATCACTAATACCTACAAACTCCTGTAGTATAAAATAAATATTAAAATCAATCATAAAACTACTTAGAAAATCAAAACATTAGTGCTCATATCATCATTAGTTTGAATTAGTTTGAATTGCATAAATAAAAACGAGTTAATAAATCAACAAAATAACGTAAATTTATATTGTAAATTATAGAAAAGTAGAGAAACTTAACATACATTTTCAAAAGTAGCTACATTTGTAGGCATAACATCAATATTTTCAACCTTATTTGATTCTAAACCACCAGAAGTCTTTTGTCTTAGCATTTCAGACACAGACTTAAACCCAGAAGCCTTGGCTGTACGTGCTAGAGCACCAGTAGGTCTTTGACCTCTTTTTTTCCTACAAGGTCAATCTTCTTTCAAAAACTAACACATAAAATGTTACAAAATAAAAACCACAACATTAAACTCAAAATGCAAAATTCAAATCTCAACTTACATGCATAAACTACAATTGCAAATGCCCCTACACTTTGGACAAATCCAATCATTCAACAAATTTACCTCTTCTACCGTTTCTCCATATCTAATTTCAACAAACCAAAAACATTGACGTATAAAATAAAATAGCACACAATAAATTAACATAACTTTGTACTATATAGAATATAAAAATAATTAAATATAAAACTTAATAAATAAATAAATAATGAATCAAACCTATTAAACAAGCATTTGCGGCAGAACTTATTGATACAAGGCTTTCCATTTTTTGGATTCTTACATATAACAGCCAAATCCTTAATTTTTTGTCGACACTTCAATGTGAAAAACCAAACAAACAAATTGGTTAGCATAAAATTTACCTTCAAAATATCAAATCAAATACAATTAGTTTCAAAGTAAAAGTAGTCCTCTAAACGTCTTCAGCCCATCAATAATGTTCTTATTTTTCATACACAAACTTACAATAACTCTAATAGCCATGTCACAAATCACAATATTTGAAAATAAAAAGCATAAAACAAGCACACAAAAGAGTAAGCCTTCAAACATCATTATCACAATTCTAAAAGTATTTCATGTATAATACCTCTCCACCGGGCCGACCCAACACGTTATGAGGCCTAAAGCGAAATTATTAGATAAGGCATTTTCAAAATTTAATAAATAAATTATTAATATTTTATTTAATAATTATATAAATTTTTTTTAACAAAATTAATGACATTTTCAAATCTATTTTCTCTATATTTTCAAATAATGAAATACGATATTTCAACGGTTATACGGCAACATCAGACACTCATGTAAAATTTTCCATATTTTAGTTGAAAAAGAAAAGAATGTGTATATATTGTACCACTCAAGTAACTCATGTTAACAATATGTTTACTATTTATCTCAAGAACTCTCCATTTATAACTAGTATTTCTCATATTAATGATGTACTCACCTTTTATCTCATGATTATTCAATTTATAATTAATATTTCTCTTATCTCTACTGTGTTAATTAACCAATTTAGTTGTACTGAGATAAGTATTAAATAATTTGTAATAAAAATAAAATATTTTATTTAATTTAATTTATATAAAATTTTACCAAAATTAGTTTTAAAAATATTAAAATGTGAGGCCTTTTTCATAAATAAAAAAATATTTGAGGCCTTTTTTTAAGTATAAAAAATTTTGTTTTTTAAGAAGGCCTAAAACACTTGCTTTGGTGACTTTACCCTTACACCCACTCTGCTCTCCATAAGCAATCCAAAATATTAGAAAACAATAAACATACAAAAAGAATAAACATTAATTCAACAATTGAGTTTTATTTTTTATTTGCAACATAAAAAACCGTGACACAATTGTTATTTCAAACCAATAAATATGCACCAAGAAAACCTTCATACAAAGTCATCCCATATACCATAGAAAATAGATTTTTAAGGTCAAGTTAGCTCTTTAGTAAAAAATACGTAATTGAGATCTAAGTGTCAATACAATTTTTTAATTCAATTTTATTTAATTTTTTTATATAATATTTTAGTCATCACATTTGAAATCACATCAATTTGAATAAGATTTTTCATAACATCAAAGATAACATCAAAGACAACGACTCAACTGTCACTTCATCTGCGATTAAGACTTTTAAAAAATGTATTCAATTACGATATGAGTCTCAATATCAATATTTTGACGTTTTAGTCATCGTAATATTGGACCACAATTTTTGTAACATTAAAGATCCATATAAATCATATATATCTAATAACTCTATAAATCACCGATTCCAAAGATATAAATTTTAAACTAATTAATTAGAAAAAAATAAACTTAACAATCATAAAAGCTTGCAAAAAATAACCTGATGACAAGTTTTTCCGTTGGTAGAGTCAGAGATTTTGTTTCCAACGACATCAACCACACTCTCATTCAATTTTGGTGAAGAAGAATTGAGTTCCATGTTGGTAGTCACAACTGATGTATTTGGAACAACAGACATGCTAACAACAATAAACAAACACTTCAAAGTATAGAGAATAGTACAGCAAAACCAAACAAAGAGAAAGAGTGAGATATTTACTAAATGATTGACTTTTATTTTAAACTGAAGTTTTGGATTGAAATGAGAATACACAAATTGCACAAAAAAATATGGAAAAATTATTAATTACTCTTTTATAATTTTTTTTTCTCTCTCCCTCCATAAAAACATCCATATATTACTTTTATATATTTTTTCTCTCTCTTCTTCAAATAATTTATTACATTTTTAAAAAACTATAGACAAGTTATCTACAATCAATTAAAATTATCGACTAATTATGTCAAACATAAAATTCTACAAAAAAAAAAAATTATAAAATACATGTAACTGATTTTAATTTGTTGCAGGTAACTCACCCAAAATATTTTAAAAACAACCTATAATTTACTTTAATATATATTATATAATAAATTTTGGCAGTAACTCATAAATACATATCAACTATTTATTTTAATATGTAATAAATATTGAGTAAAAAAGGATGTAATAAATATTTTTTATAATATTAATTGAGGATATTTATTTTGATATTTTAAGATGCATATTTAACTTAATAAATTTGGTCTTTACTGCTAAATAAATCAATATTTGAATTTTTTATTTTAATAATACTAAAAGAGAAATATTATTAAAATTAGCTTTTAAGAGTTTGTATTTTACCCATGAAATTTTTTCATTATAATTAATTAAAATATATTTTTTCAAGTTTAAAACTATTTCTAATTTTAAAATTATTTTGTGTGGTGCTAAAAATTTAAATTTATTTAAAAATGATTTACTAAAAAATACAGTGTGTCCATTCTAATAAAACATTACAATATAGTATCCTTTTGTTTACAATGTATTCATATGATTTAGCAAAGTACAGTGTATTTAGTCTAATACAAAATAAAATGTTTTCGATCTAGTAAAAAATTAACCATATTAAAAGTTATTAAAATGTAAAGTTTGAGAAAATTAAAAGATATATAAAATATGAAAGGAAGTATATTTAATGTATTATTTAGTATAATAAAATGATGAAAACATACAAAAAGAATGGTGCATTTCGTTTTTTTTTTTATTATTATTAATAACAATAATACTAATAATCATTTTATGACTCTTGTGATGAGATTTGAACCGTGTTCATTGAAATTATAAAATCAAAAGTATACCACAAAATGGATACTTTATGGACAATATTTTAGAAAAAGGGAATAAATATTATATTTCAAAAAGAAAATAATACATTTTGACTAAAAAAATTGATATTAAACTTGATAAGTTAATAATGTTGCTCTTCACTATTAAATAAATGATATTATTTTTTAAAAGTTTTAATTTAAGGATATAAATATAGATTTTATTTTAATAATATTAAGTGGCAAATGTTATTAAAATGAGCGTTTAAGAGTTTGCGTTTAAGCCCGTACAATCTTCATACAAATTTACAATTATTATTATATGACAATTTTGTAAAGTTCAAAACTTTTAACGTATAATTATACTATATATAGTTTAATATGACTTTGATTATTATAAAAATATATGATATTTAAATTCATATTTAATTGGTTTACCAAAAATACAATGTATTCATTCCTATAAAATTACCATATGGTATTTATTCCTATAAAATTACCATATGGTATTCATTCTGATACAATGTATATTAATATAAAATGATTTTTGAAAATACAATGTATTCATTTTAATAAAAACAAAATGTAATGTATTCAATCTAGTCTATGATGTGTCAGCTCAACATTATCAACATTAAAAGTTTAATCCTATAATCTTATAATTTTAAGGGATGAAATTCAAATCCTACTTACAACAATTATAAAATAGTCACTAGTGTTGCTATTATGATGAAACAATTAGAAAAGATAGTATGTTTGATGTATTATTTAATATAAGAAAATGACTAAATAAATATAAAAAGAAATAAACACTTCTTTTTTACTTGGTTAGTATAATATAACAGAAGATAAATATTAGTTTTTTTAAAAGACATTAATACCTGTTAACTTAAAAATTGAAGTATATTAAATCAAATAATTTAATAAAAAAATTCGATAAACATAAATATATTAATGAGAGTATAAAAGATATTTTAACCCTTAAGTTATTATATAAAAAATCATCCAATCATCCAACATTATAGCAAGAAAACACTACATCTTCTATTTATGACATGTTGTAAGTTCCCATGCACCAATTCGTGTTGAAAACAATTACCATATATAGGCGAAATATATGACAAGAGTAATGTTAGGAAAGAACAAGTTGGAGTTTTTCTTGATGGATCCATGTATATGCCCGACAAATTTGATCATGCACACAAGTATTGGATGAGATGCAACAATCTTGTACTTTCTTGCATCAATCTCCTTTTACACAAGAAAAAAATCAAGAGCATCATGAATATGATTCAACAAGTTAATATAGGATTTATCCATGTTGTAAACCATGTCAAAGGATCATCTCAAGTTGGAATAACACCAACAGATAATGAAATGACAACAAGAAGTAAATATGTTAGTAGCGATGATCCATGGGCCACAAACCATATTTGCTTTTAACCTAAGAAATTCATTAATATTAAACCAATAAAGGTTAAATTACCAAATGACAACACAACTGTTGAAGACTATGCAATGACAATAATACTATCTTCCAAAATGAGGCTGCATAATGTGTTGTTTTTTTGTTAGTATAGAGACGCACCTAAGAGGGAGGGTGAATTAGGTGTATATAAATTTTCTGGTTTATAAAGACTTAGTGGATTATTTTTCTGTTTATGATTGATGTATGGAAAAATGTAAATGACAGTAAAATAAAGAACACATCAGTTTATCCTGGTTCTCCCTTATAACCAAGGGTACATCCAGTCCTCTTGCACACCACAAGAGATTTTCCACTGTTTGTTAGAATAAGTACAAGTATAACTCTAAGACTTCAGCTACAAACTTCTATCAATCACCCTAAGATAGCCCGTCACTGTCTTAGTTTACAACACTTGAAGAAAGAACACTACTTTGCTTAATTTACACAATAACTTGAATGATTTACAATAATGACTTTGACTGAAATCAATAGTGTATGACAATTGAGTACAATGATAACAGTCTAATATAATTTTAAGTACAATAGAGAACTTTTCTCAATTATATGACAATGAAAAATATGTACTTGAAATATGAAACTAAGACTTTGAATAAATCAAAATATTTCAGAAAGTTTGTTCAAAGTTGTTCAAAGATTGATGAAAAGATTTGGAAATTATTGATTCATTAAGTCTGAAGCTATGAAGTATTTACACTCCTTATACATCACTTTAGATCAATGACAATTGTTCATAGAGATTTGATGAACATATGCAATGATCTAAGTTGAATCTGAACTGAAAAATTGCATTGTTTCACAATTGTATTCGGCTACAACAGGAGCGTAGTTGAATACACCTCTTTGTAACGTTCAATTTTATTTGAATTTTAAAGCTTGTATTTGAATACACCTCTTTGTAACATTCTTGTAGTTGAATACAGATGATTGAATTTTGCCACTTACTTGATTTTGTATTTGGCTACACCATGTTATAGTCGAATACAAATGTGCAGTTTTAGCTACTGACTTAACATTTGTATTCGACTACATTGATCCGATGTTGCACACGAGTCAAATACAATTGATAAAATATAAATAGAGGTAATAACTCAAGTCGTTTCACCAGGACTTCTGATATAATAATATTAACCAAATTGAATGTTGAAATTAGAAATGAGTTTTTAGATTTTTGTTTAAACATACGAGCAAAACGATTAATCCACTGATTCGAGTTTCAGACTTATCACAAATTCTATCAATGAGTTTAATTTCTAATTCATAATTCTATTCCTATTTAACTATAGAATTGATCAAACAAATGTAATCAATCATATGTGAATTCGGTTTCTTTGACTGGATTAAGCATAATAATCATTGATATATTACAATTAACGATCAAACGTTGTAAAATTATATTTCAATTAAATTAAAAATCGAAATCAAATTTTGTCAAATGAATTTAACGATCCTATTGAAATTCAATTTAAGCAATCATAATATCAATATAATCAAATAAACATAAATATAATCATGAAGCGAAATTGACAGTGTAACCTGAATCTCAAAGTGTTGATGAAACTCTAAACTCGTGGATTAATCTTATGAAATTAGCCTTCCATGAAATTAAAATAAAAAGTGTTTATATCTTTTATCAATTTGAATCCAAAAATTTCATGTCTAAGAAAGGAAAGAAACTCCCCATATATAGTACTCCATTTTGGATTTTAAAAACAAGTGGTCCGCTATTTAAAATTATTACAAAAGTTTAGATTAAAAAATCTTCAATTTATGCCCAGTAAAGTTCGACATTGAGCTTTTATTCCAACATAAAAGTTCTAGCTCTGATTTTTAGCTTTCCAATGCCTACTCACATGCGTCAATCCTATATCCAGAGCTCAAGTTATGACCTATAGAGCGAGCAGGGGTCAAAATATAAATAATAAAATTATAATTCAATTTTGACCAAAAAGTTTAGAATCAAGCTAAAACAATATTCTAAGCTATAAAGAGCTTTTAAAATACCAAAGTAAAAAACTAGAAACATGTGCCCAAATGCTATGATCATACACCATCTTGTAGTCGAATACAAAAGTCCAGTTTTAGCCATTTACTTAGTAATTGTATTCGAATACACCATCCCGTAGTCGAATACAAAAGTCCAATTTTAGCTATTGACTTAGAAATTGTATTCGTATACACCATCTCGTAGTCGAATATAAATATTCAATTTTAGCTATTGACTTGAGTCTGTATTCGACTACAACATGCTGTAGTCGAATACAATATTGATTTTTGTCAAAAATTTGATTTTTCAAATATTCATTCATTTTGACACTTTGAAAATTCTTTTGATGCATATGCTAAAATGGAAGGTTCTCATGTGCATTTGAAATATAATAATATTAGATTGCATCATGTACCTTACATTTTAAGACTTCTAGCATAATTGACTTGATTGTTGACTTCTTTTTGAGCTTGCAACTTGATCACTTTCCTTGGTCTTTGTCTTCATAAAAAACATAAGTATTTTACATTTTATTCACAATTTTCTTTTAATTTTATTTCTATATATAAGTTATGTGATTCGTTTAATTGTAGCATTACTTTCTATTATAATTCTTGTGTTATACACTTGAAGACTATGACCAAGATTGGTATAGCTAAGTTGATCAATGACATGTGTTACTTACAAGGCTCATTTAGATGTAGTACATTTTGATAATAATGTTTGTATATATTTTGTTACTTTTAACACCATTCTTAAATCTGCCTCATGACATTTCAGATTAGTACGTGTTCCTAATAGTTGTATCAAAGTTCTTAATAACAAGTTTCCTTATTTTCTATTAGAACTAAGATGGTTTGAAGAACAATTCATTCATCATGTTTTGATGATAGTAAATTTATTTTTCAGGAACAATTTATTGTACTAATGGTTTAATTAAGTGTGCAAAAAGTAGAACAAGATATCAAAGGAAATGGTATCAGAGGAAACAATATTAAAGGAACTGAAGAAGTAAGAGAAAACGAAGACATCAGAGGAAGCGAAGCCAACAAAGTCAAACATAGTCAACGCATCGTCCAAACTCTGCTTTATCACACACTTTTATGTGTGAGGCTTTGCCTATGAAGCTTTTCTCTAGTATTTCCTCTAAAGCTTCTTGCTAGTGTGTCTCTGAAGCTTTTGGTTGAGTTGACTTTGAAGTTTCTAACTCTACTTGCTCTAAAGACTGCAACTTGCTCCAAAATACTACATATGATTTGCAACAGCCTCTGAAGTTGCATTCACTCTTAAGTTACAACAAGGTGACGTTGCATGTACCACTAATTCAACGAATTGTAGGTTCAAGTTAGAATTTGAGAAGATTTGAGTTGTAGGGTCAAGGTGTTGTTATTGCCTCAAAGACTTGTAGGTTCAAGTTGGAAGTTGAGAAGATTGAATTGTAGGGTCAATTATTGTAATATAGGGTTTGAATTAGTGGAGAAATCCCTATGAGTTAGGGGAATGAACGTAGCTGCCACATTGGTAGTGAACCGACATAAATCCTGGTATTATTTTCCTTTTGTTCTGATACTCTGTTTTATTTATATGTTCTTTCATCACTGATTTTGTTTTGATAAATATTTTTAAATTACACAAAGCAATAATTACACAAATATAACTATTCCTTATGCTATTTCAAATTATTTGTCTTTTTCTGACCTTTCTTCTAAGTAGACAAATTTTAGCAAGTAAGTTTCACTAGAAACTAAACCTAAAACTGATGAGGAAACTAGTGAACATAAGCATTAGAACAAAGCTATGACAAAATAATTAGAAGCTCTCTTAAGGAACGAAACTTAGAGCACAATCCAACTTTCTTACGGTGTAATTCCCATAGGAAACAATGGGTTTTCAAGATCAAAATAAAACCAGATGTATCTATTGATGGATACAAGGCTAGATTGATTTCCATGGATACAACCAAAGGAAAGGCTTGTACAATATGATACCTTTAGTCATGTGAATAAGATAACAAGTGTGAGGGTTTTATTAGCATCTATCAACAATTGGTACTTACACCAATTGGATATTGATAATGTTTTTCTTCATGGATATTTACATGAAGATGTCTACATGGAACTTCCATCAAGTATGACAGCTAAATCCCGTAATCAAGTTTTTAAACTAATAAAGTCTTTATATGGTCTTAAGCAGACAAACAAGTCGTGTCATGAGAAACTTTTTACAACACTTGCCAAAGCTGGTTTAATTCAAGCAAGGTCAGATCACTCATTGTTCATTAAACATAAAGGACAATCAGTTACTACATTAGTAAAATATGTAGACGATATAATTTTAGGATGACATGATTTGGGTGCCTTGCAGTATATAAAAGGATATTGTACACAAAAGTTTTGACATCAAAGATATAAGAAATCTGAAGTAATTTATAGAAATTGAAGTGGCTCACTTCAACAAGGGAATTTCAATTTGTCAAAGAAAATATTGTGTTGATCTACGAACAGACACAAGGATGTAAACCAACAAGCACACTAATAGACAATAACTTAAGACTTCAACAAGATGATGGATCACCACTCACATATGCAACAAAATACATAAAACTTATTGGAAGAGTTCTACATAAAAGCCTACATAAAACAAGAAGATGACAAGTTTTCTCCTGGAATATATTTTTAAATAGATTTTGACACGATGGGCCAATCCGCTCCTTAAGTGCCCCAATTTCAAAATAGTACTAATAAATTTAAAATATCACCTACTCTCGTGAAAAAAGAAGGGTGAAATGGGTCGCCCCAATGGACTCAACTCTTTTTTATATCCCTATATTTACTCATAATTAAGTGAATATTAATTTTTGATATTTTATTTTAAGGATATGACTATAGATATTATTTTAACAATATTAAGAGATAAATGAATTGAGATGAGCCTTTAAAAGTTTGAATTTAAGCTTTTTACATGTTTTCATTATTATTATTACTATTATTATTATTATTATTATTATTATTATTATTATTATTATTATTATTATTATTATTATTATTATTATTACTATTATTATTATATTCCAATTTTATAGAATTTAAATTTTTTAATGTACAATTTATAATATACAATTTAATATGATTTTGACGTGATAAAAATATACAATAATTAAATTAATATTTTATTAATTTATTTTTCTCAATTGATTTACCAAAATACAATGAATTCCAATATAAAAATTTCCATATGGTATACATTCTAATACAATTTATTCATAAGAAAATGATTTACCAAAATACAATGTATTTATTCTTTATAAAATACAATGTATTAATTCTAATACAAATTACCATGTAAAAATTACCACAATTTAAAGTTTGACAAAGGAAATAGTTATTGCAAATAAAATAGCATGTTCAAATTTTATTTAAAAAAAAATTTGAAAAAGGAAAAATTATTATGAATTGAAAATGACATTAATGATTATTTTACAATCGTCTCCAATAAAATTTGATAGTCCTTTGAGATTACAAGGTCACACTCTTATCTTCAAAGATGTATTATTTAATATAAAAAAATAATAGAAAAATATAAATGAAAATATGGTCGTTGTAGTATTAATTTGTATAAGAAAAGGACAAAATAAATATAAGAATGTGTGCATTTCAGATTTTAGTTGTTTGATTAATTTTAAGGTAAGAACATGAGTAAAAAAAAAAAGTAACAAGAGATAAATGATATTTTTTTTAAAAGACAATAATACCTTTAAAAAATAAATATACAGTTTATATTAAATTATAGAACTTTTTTCTCTTTTTAAAAATAAGAGAATTTAATAAATGTTGATCTCTACTAAAAAATAAATAAAAGTGAATTTTTAATATTTTATTTTATGGAAATAAATATCAATGTTCTTTTAAAAATATTAAAAGAGAAATGTTATAAACATGACCATTTAAGAGCTTACATTTAGTCTCGTACAATCTTCATTATAATTAATATATTATAGTTTTGTGAAACTGAATCTTTTTGATGTATAATTTATATTATAATAACGTTGAGACGGACACATATAGAAGAAAAAAAAACTTGAACTTTGACCCTCATAAAATATTGTTTGACAATAAAATGTTTGACGGTTGGTACTTCTAATATTAAAGAAAAGAAACTGGTGTAGGTTTTGAGTGAGAGAATGTAGTTTTTTTTTCCTTTTTTGAAGGGAATGAAGAAAAAAAGAAAAAAATAATAATACAAAGTAGCCGTATAAGAAGTTAAAAATTTACTAGTACCTACTAAGGATAAATGTCGTACTAAAATTGGTTACACCGTATTCTCATATTCCCTTTATTATAAATATATATAGATAGATGTATACATAATTTAAAATGACATTGTGTTGTACTAAAAAGATATGATGTTTAAATTTCATAAAAATGATTTACCAAAATATAACGTTTGTAGTTTTAGAAGTGCAACTCAAATATTTAAAAGATTTGGGAACATTTATGTAAGAAAAGAAGTGATTTGGATTGTAGCTCCTAATTAAATTTGATGATAACCATCATATATTAAAGAATAATTTTTTATTTGATAAATTTATTTGACATATAGTAAAAATTGTCTTAAAAGAACTTAAAAATTAAAAGACCAAAGCTACAAGAAATAAAAACGAATCTTTGTTAAATTTTTTTTAGGTTAAATAGATTGTGTCCCAAACCAAAAGGATTCACATTTATATTCTTCTAATGATATTAGTTGGATTGAATCCATAATCTTTTGGATCTGACTATTAGAGTTAATAGCAATAAATATTTTATGCATGCATTTGGTCACCAACATTCCTTCTATTTCTCAATGTTCCTTTTCAATTCAATCAAATCATCAAAATAAATTCAAATAAGAGTCATACTTAACAAATACAATTTGAGATAAAAACAAAGTATAAGCTAGGAATTTTTTGTAATTTTTCCTTCAAAGGAATTAGAAAAACTAGAAAAAAACTCTAGCTTTATCATTTGGAAAAACACAATTAAACCGCATTGGGGGAAGGGGTGTTCCAAAGAACATGATGCAATGAAGTTTTATAATCCAATGAAGTTTTATTCATAGATGAACATGTTTCTGGATTCAATTAAACTTTGGAATGCTTGAAACTAGGTAAAAGAAAACAGCTCTCCAAATGAAACAAAAGATGTATTCAATTAGTTTGGATTTGAATGAAACAAGACAAATTCCTCCAATTAAATAACACAATCTTGTGAATAATGTGTTAAAAGCTCTCATGTATGTCAACTTATGAAAAATTATCTAAGTTGAGTGTCAAATAAAAAAAATAAAAATAAAAACAAATGTTGAAATTCTTGATAGATTTGAGTTTATGGCATTAAAATAGTCACACTAAAAAAGGGGAAAGCAAAACATGTTTAGAAAATAGTTATATTAATATTGTAAAGAACATATAGAAAATATACATAATATCACTATTGTATCTTATGATATGAACGATTTATTTAAAAAAAATATCAAAACAAAATATTTTATTGAAAAAAATTAATAAGACAAGGCACAAGGAGGCTCTAGCAATATGCAATGTTTAAATTTAACTAAATACTTTCCTCTTTACCATCTAGTGTTCTCACCAATTATAAAGCAAAATATTATAATAGCTAATGATACAATGCACAAATACCCATTGTATTTTTAAAACAAAAAGACAACAAATGAAGATTGTTGATACAATTTTTTTCACAAAAAACTAAAAAGCAACACTTTGAGTTGCCTCCTATTGGAAACCAAAGCCATGTATCTTGACAACACTGTGAGGAGGAGGTTACGAGGACTAGTATGCAAATCATTGAAGTGAAGTGAGTTTGAAGGGTTGGATTTGTAATTACTTTTAATATGTCTTTCAAAGTTTCAATCAACAATTTCTCTTTCGCAACGAAATCATATGAAGCTATTGCAAAAGGGAATTTCTGTTTGAAACTTTGAGTGTCGTGTTCAAAGTGATCACAAATTCAACTCTTTAAACTCACTTCATCACTTGAACGCTTTACATATAAGTCCTTATAACATCTGCCTCACTTCTTTTCAAAAAATGTTTTTTAAAACACAAATGTTTCTGAAACATAATAGGTTCAAGAAAATTTAAATTGTGTTTTCTAGAAATTGGTTCACTTTTCCTAGTGCCATCCAAGTACTATACTTGATCACCTTCATCAATCTTTTTGAAATTTGTCAACTTTGATAACATGATTTTTTTAGATTCTTGTCTCGCTTGTTGAAGTGTTGATATTCATGTTGTTATATTTGACATACATAGTGTACTTGGAGTCTGGTTTCAAAAAGACTTAGATAGCCATCATGATTCTTCATAGCTAATGCTAGCAGACTGGTTCGGGGAAAACTTTGATAGCTGTTATGATTTTTCATAGCTATATTTAGAGACTAATTCTAGAAATACTTTGATAGCCATTACAACTCTTTTGTAGCGAAACATGGAAATCGATTCTAGAAATTCTTTAATAGATATGGTGATTCTTTGTAGCTACAAAGAAATGATATCATAGTCAATTTCTAGAACCGATCTCCAAGTATAGCTACAAATAATGTCGATGGAAATCAATGTCTTTGTAGAACCAGTCTAGAAATATATATACAAAAAATCATGATGGGTATCAAAGTTTTTCCCCAACTAGTCTGCTAGTATAGCTTCAAAAATCATAAGGGATATTAAAGTCTTTTCAGAATCAGCCTCCAAGTAAGTTGTGGATGTCATGTATAACAATATGAAGATCAACACTTCAACAAGTGAGACAACAATCTAGAAAAACCACCTTATCATGGTAGACAAATTGCAAAAATATTGATGATGGAGATCAAGTTAAGTACTTGGATGGCATCAAGAGAAAAAAAAAACCAATATCTAATTGAATTAGCAATGGAGGAATCATATGCAATTGTGAAACAGAAATTTATGTTTGGAACTTTGACAAGTCCGTTTAAAATGATTATAGATAGTCGTACGAATTCAATTCACTTCGAAGTTTTGTCTAATAGACTTTGTAACATTTTTCAATCTTCTTTCTCAAAATGTCTCAATATCTAATTTCAATAAAAAAAACGTTAACATATAAAATAGAACACAATAAATTAGCCTACCTTAATATTCTTAGTAAAATAGAATAATTCTTATAGATAAACAAGATAAAAAATAAAAGTGAAGCAAACCTATTCAAGTAGCATTTATGGTAGAACCCAATGGCACAATACTTACCATTTCTTGGATTCTTACTTGTAACATCAAAATCCCTTGTTTTTTTTAACACTTAATGCAAAAAACCAACCAAACAAACTAGTTAGCACAAAAAATATTGGCAAAACAATAAATTAATTAAATATGATCACCATTTCAAATCAAATTATTTATAAAACCTCACCGTCTTTCAACTCATCCGCAACAACTTTAATACCAATATAAAAATAATCATATCTTAAAAACAACAAATACATAAAAAGAGTAAACTTTCAACATCATCATCTTACAACGCATCAAATAGATTTTCAATTTTTCACATTAACATAGGACTTTAAAAAGGAGAAGCAATCACACTATATTTTTTTATGTTCTCAATAGACAATATTCGACCATAATTTTTGTTTGCATCATCAAAGATCGTAACACACTCAATCATACAAATGTGATTTAAAACCACCAATTTAAAAAATGAAAAAGCAAAAAGTACACATAAAGAGTAAAACCTTCAAACATCGTCATTTAACAACACATGTAAAATTCAAATTTTCATGTTAAATTGGATCCTTAGAAAAATGTACTCAATCAAGATTAGGATCTCCATAACAAGATTTTTATGTTTTTGTCATCATGATTGAAACTACATCAACAATTGACGTAACCACTTGTTGTCCATTGATATCAACCGAGTCAATTTCATGTTGGTAATGAGAATACATTGACTTGATATAGTAGACATGATAACATAAATACAAAAACACGCAGACACAATAAAATCAATAAAAGAGAAACAAAAAGAGTAATATATTTTTGGGCAATCACAAAATGGTGTGACTTAGATTTTAAACTGAAGTCTTGGATTGAAATGTTGGCACACTCACTGAAAAATGAGGTGAAATTTATAAGTGTACACATGAATGAAAATGTTGGCACACAAACACTAAAAAACAAAGTGAAATTTATAAGTTTACACATACACTGAAAACGAGGTAGAATTTATAAGTGCACACTGAAAACAAGATGCAATTTAAAATGGGTGATATAAATATTTGGTGCAACTTGTTTTCTCTACTTCCATGCTGAGTTGGCGAGAATAGGGATCTATTTGATAAAATAATTTGGAAATTTTGACATTTCAAAAAATGAGGAGAGAGAAAATTATAATTAATTAAACTGTTACTAATAATCATTTTACAATTTTTATTAATGAAATTTGACATTGAGGTCACAATGTCTAACTGGTACTAGCGATCTAATGCTCATGGAAGATTGAATAATGTTATTAATATGAGCATTTAAGTGTTTTCATTTATTATTAGTACAATCTTAATTATAATAATAATAATAATTATTATTATTATTAATGTATTACAATTTTGTATAATTCAAACTTTCTAATGTATAATTTATAGTATATAATTTAGTATGATTTTATGTTGTGATAAAAATATATAATATTTAAATTCATATTAAATTGATTTACCAAAATACAATGTATTGTTATAAAATATATATATATATATATATATATATATATATATATATATAGTGTATTTTATTCTTATAAAAAAGTTACCATATGGTTGGTATTCATTTCAAAAAATGTATTCATAACAAAATGATAAGCAAAAATACAATGTATTCATTCTAATAAATAGATACATTGTATTCCTTCTAATACAAATTACCAGATTAAAAGTGACCGAAATTTAAAAGGCAAATATATAAAGGGCAAATTTAAATTTTGAGAAGCAAAAGATATTGGAAACAGAATATGTTTTATTTTTATTTTTTAAATAATTGAAAAAGGGAAAATATATATGAAGGAAAGGAAAATTAATTACCATTTTAAAACCGTCTCTGAGTTAATTTGATTTCTTTTCAATGAGATCACAAGATCAAACTTTTTATTTATTATTTAGTATAAAATAGATAAAATAAATATAAATTGAAATACTCCTGATTTATTATTTCCTATAACAAATGGAATATTACTTCCTATAAATAATGAGAATACAAAGTTCTGATGTGACTTTTTCTTTCTAATTTTACAATCTATTTAAATTATTTTATATATAATTTTATCCCTATTTATTTTATTAAATAATTGAATTCTAAAAATACATATATACTATATATAAAAAATAGAATTTTAAAATTTTATAAGAACTAAAAATTTATTTATCCAAAAGACAATAATTAACCTTTTTTGCCTAAATCAATGTATATTAAATCAGATAACTTTTTTTACCCTAGTAATAAAAAAGAAAGAATTTAATAAATGTTGGTCTTTTTTTTTAATCTTTCGATTCTCTAAGAAATGGGAATAAATGTTGGTCTTTATTAAAATATAAATGAATATGAAATTCTAATATTTTCTTTTAAAGATATTAATAAAGGTGACACTAATTGTCATTTTAAAATTGTCTTCAAGTGAAATTTGAACTATGTTTGTTGAAGTTGTAGAGTAAATCTCTTACTATTGAGTTGATGCCTCATGAATTATTTGAAGGATATAAAATAGATATTATTTTTATAATATTAAGAGATAAATTTTATAAATGAGCTGTTAAGAATTTCAATTTATGTCTCGCACAATTTTCAGTATAATATTTTTTCTTTTGTAATTTTAGTTATTCTATTTTTATCAATTCACGAAATTTGTATCTTGTTTTAAAATTTAATAGTTTTGGTTCTCAATTTTAATTTTTTTAACTAAAAAATAACGATTTGACATGTTTTAAAAAATGTGACATATAATATGACGATGTAAAATGATTAACATTAAAGAAATCGCAATAAAACTCTCTAAAAGCTTCATTGCATCATGTTTTTGGAATAGTTATATATGATGAAATTGTATGTTACATCATTTAAAATATATTAAATCGTCATTTTTTAGTTTAAAAATACGAGGAAATAACCAAAAGTATTGATTTTTAAAATAGGAAGACAATTTTCATGATCAATTGATGAAAATAGAGAGACCAATATTGCTAATAAGCCTATATTTTAATTCTAAATATTTTAGTGGTAAAACGTTCACACACTAATATGTAGGGATGGCAACAAAATTTGGACCAGTGAATATCTACCATAATCCGTTCTGATATGGATGGGGAAAATCCACTTTGATTGTGTGTGAAATTTTCTCCGAAATTAAAATTTGGGGCAGTGGCAGGTTCGAGAGTATTGATATCCACTATGCGACCGCCCTCAAACCCGTTCCGCTAGTAATATTGTCAATTTTAATGTTTATATATATATATATATATATATATATATATATCTATATATATATATATATATTCAATATATTTAATATTTTTTAAATATTTAAAAATTATAATCTCCTCTTTATAGAAAAATTACTTTTAATATTTTTTATTTTATTATTGTATAATAATAATTATTTTGTTATATCAATTATAATAAATACGACTTTTAAATTTATTATTTTATAGGCACAATTACTTATGCGGTCCCTTAACTTAATTTCAAATAACACTTCAGTCATTTATCTTTTTTTCCTTTCGATTTGGTCATTTATTTAATTTTATTACAAAAATTTGAAAATATAAAGAATGAAAAAATGAGTTTATTTGAAGAATTGAGTTATAAATTTCATGAGATTTGTATTATAATGAAGATGATAATTAATTTTATGAGTTTTGTTTAAAAATTTTGATGAATTTTTGTAAAAAAAATGATAACATTGTTAACATTTTAAAACATAAAAGATCAAATTGTTTACTTAAAATTAAATAAATGACCAAATCAGAAAGAAAAAAAAAAGATACAAGACTGAAATGTTATTTGAAATTAAGTTAAAGGACCGTATGAGCAATTGTGCCTATTATATATATATGAGTGGGTGCAGATGCATGCAAGGAAACCAAAATCCCATCACTGATATGAATGAAAACTTAAATTTTACATCCGATAAGAAACGAGTGCAGAGGTGGAGGAGATAAAATCCGCTCTAACCCCTATCCGCTGTCATGTCTACTAATATGAAGAAAGAGAGATATCTCATATTCGAACTCGTACCCCAATATATTATATGTTCGTGCAACTATCCATCTTTGTTATGACTACTATAATAGTCTTGTGAAATTGAATGTTAATTTATGCTATAAAATTTAAAATTACTCTTTGTTATGCTAAAAATATATGATATTTAAATTGATATTGATATTGATATTATTTACCTAAATAAAGTGTATTCATTATGATAATAAAATTACCATATTATTTTTCAAAAATAAAATTGAGTGTAGAAACGTCACATTACGTTTGACAAAAGCAAAAGATACATGAAATATATTATGTTTGATGTATTACTTAGTATAGAAAATGACAAAATAAATATAAAATAAAGTATGATTGATATATTTTTTAGTATAAAACAAATGATGAAATAAATATTTAAAGAAGGTGTTCATTTAACTTTTTTTATTTTTTTGCTATAAAAAATGTTCATTTCTCTTTTACCTTTTAAAAAAAGGAAATAGGAAAATTATTATTAAAGTGAAAGTAATTACCATTTAACAAAGATATTTGAGAAATTTTGAACTTGAGTTTAATGTCAAACTCTTAATACTAAATTAATACTTCATAGAGTTCTTTTTTCAGACAAAAAATAAATAAATACAAATTTCATCTTAATTAATTTACATTGTGACATTTTGGTTCAAAATAAACCAATAATCTAACAAAATTAGCATTTATTAATTGAGATAAGACCACTCAGATAACCATTTTATGTAATTATAATGAAAACTATATTAGCAATTAATACAAACTCTTAAAATAGTCATACTTAGGAATAACAATAAACTCTGCACCCGCGGGCACCAATTCGAACCCGCTTGATTTGGGCGGAGAAAACTCGCTTTAATTGGGTGCGAGTGTGGGTGCTGTTTTTCTCGACATTAAAATTCGGGGGCGGAAACGAGTTTGAGTTGCAATTTTTAAATTTTATACATATATACATATTTAATATTTTTTAACTATTAAAAATTTTAATTTTATCTATATAGAAAATATTTTTTAATTTTATTATTATTTAATAATAATTATTTTATTATAATAAATATAATTTTTAAATTTATATATATATATAGGTGCGGGTTGGGAAATCCGAGCTCCGTTGCAGACTGAGATGAATGCCTAAATTTTACACCCGCTGTAAAACATGAGAGGGTGCAGATTTTTCCTTATTGACCAGGTGCGGGTGTGGAGGAGGCGAAATCCGCTTCCGTCCCGTTGCCATATGCCTAGTCATTCTAATAACATTAAAATCTTCCAAAATAAAATCTACTCAAATAACAGTACTCAATTAATATTATTGTAATTATAAAAAAAAAAAATCTACAATTGCTACATCATAAATACAAAAGCATTAACTATTGACAATGTTCCGCAAAAACTTCCATTTATTCCAATATGAAAAGAACAAATTTTTAGTATTCTTTTTTAAAAAGGTATACAACTTTTCGTTTTCATAAAAACAATCCATAAATATGTTCCTTCCAAATTTGCAAATTTTAAAATTAGACCACGCCATAAATCTCTAAATTACATTCTCTGTATGTATTATGGATACTTTAATTCATTTTATATATATTAAAAAATAATAATAAATAAAAAAGAAAATAATAATTTTAATAAATTATCTATACTAACAATATTTATATTGTCATTATCATAAATACAAAGTAAAATATAATAATTTAAAATGTCACATATTTCTTTAATTATAAGTCATTTTTGAGGAAATATTTTATCACTAAAGATAAACATCATTTTAAAATTTTAGGTGCATTTATTTTTTTCTGAATATACCCCTGTGAATTTTAGTAATTTATTTTTGTAAACGAAAATGTCAAATTAATACATTCATATATAAAATGCTATTTTAAAAAAATATATACATAAAATTAACACATTACATTAACTAATAATTTGTCTTAATATATGAAAATGCAACGAGACTTTATAATTAGGGAGGCATGTAGTAATATACTTTCTTTGGTTTTAAACATAAATAACTTTTCATCAATAAAAATTAATGTATTTAATTAAAAATTTGGATTAAATACATTAATTTTTATTGATTTTAAAATTATATATATTTAAGGTCAAAAAAATTATAGTGTTAGTTAAATGGTAGAATTGAAAAATAATAATTAATTCAACAATAAAAATTGAAAATAAAAAAGAAAATATTTTTTGTGGTAAAGTAAAATTAAATGTACAATATTTAAAAAAATGAATCCCTATTGATGCCAGCTCAACATAAAAGGAGGGAAAACAAATTTTCCAAAGTAAAAAATTGAAAAACTTCATTCATTTCAGTGTCTATATAAACAACTCTCCCCATTTTGAGTGTTACATACCTTAAGAGTTTGAGTTTTATTAATCTCTCTTATAATCTTATCTTGTGTTGTGTTGTGTTTTTGTTGCAACCATGTATGTTATTCCACTTCGATCAATTCCCCCTTCCCCCATAGCATTTAATAAGAGTGTGATTGATGCTAATGGACAACAAGAAAATGGTAACAACAACTCAGGTGGAGTTCGTGTTGTTGGAAACAGAATTTATGATTCTACCAATGGCAAAACTTGTCATCAGGTTGATTTTTAAGATTATATGATTGTTGATTAGTTTATGAATCTATTAGTTTTCAAGTTCATTTTTATGCTAATGTGTTTGTTTTGTTGATTTTTCACAATTAAGTGCCGGCAAAAAACAATGGATATTTTTGCTACATGCAACAATTCAAGAAATGGAAAGCCTTGTGTAATCAAGATCTGTCAAAAATGCCTCAAGAACAGGTTTGGTTCATCTTTTTTTATTTTTAATTTGGTTTTATTTTCAAAATTATTCTATTTTACTAAGAGTACAAATAGTGGCGGAACTAGAAATGAAATGTTGGGGTGACCGAATTTTTAAAACTATAAGTCAAATATATCTTGTAAAAAAAAGTAATGTTATTGGAACACAAAATATGACACAAATACAATACTTTATAAAACAAATAGATCACATTTTGTATTTGTACTCCAATACAGATTATTATTATTGTATTTGTGTTTCATTTTGTGTCAGATTATGTTTCAATAATATTACTTAGACAAAAAAATAAAAATAGTAGTATTTTTTAAAAAATTATTGGGGACGTTGGGTTGGCTGTGGCCACCTATATCCTTAAGAAGTTGCGTCCCTTGGTACTAGACTAATTAATTGTGTGTTTTCTTATATATTATATTTTTGTTTGTTGAATTCAATTAGATATGGTGAAATGATACAAGATGTAAATTTGTTGACCGATTGGATATGTCCAAAGTGCAGAGGCATGTGCAACTGCAGTTTCTGCATGTAAGTTGTTTGAATAATTGCATTTGAGTTTAGAGTTGTTGTTTTCATTTTGTATCATTTTGTGTGTTAGTTTCTGATATAAAGGTGTAAATTTGTAGGAAAAAACGAGGTCAACAACCTACAGGTGCACTAACTCGAACAGCCAAAACTTCTGGTTTTAAGTCTGTGTCTGAAATGCTTGCAATGAAAGTTAACAGTGTTGATGATGATTGCCAAAACCAGAGATTGAAAAAGACTAAACTTTGTAAAGGTGTTTCAGATTGTGAAGTTAAAACAAATACAAATGATGAATGGGAATCAAAATTAAAGGAGTATTATGGTTTGATTAGTGGTAAAATGGATGTTCCTAAGGTTTGGACAGCAAGTGATTTTTGCTTAATTCCAAATCTAATGGATGATAAAAATTGCCAAGGAACTAAAGATGCTCCTCAATCTTTAGCTTCAAATGGTGATAAGAAAATGCATCAAGTAAATTGCAATGCCAATGTAGCTACTAGTTCTGTTGATAATGTTGTCATTAATTCTGAAATAAACATAGGTGTAGCACAACATCTAAATGTGGAAAAATGTTCTGTAACAGAAAAAATTGAGGAAGAAATTCTTTTGTCTCCCGACACTAAGTTAACAAAAATATTGGATAAGGATTTTCCAACTGAAGATGTTTGTAATGCTCTGCAGTTTTCAGAATTCTGCAATAAATGATATCTTACAAAAATATAGAACAAAGTGTGCAATTCTCTTTTACCTTGTTTAGTTAATTATATTATTATAAAGTAACATGAGATTTATGATATTACTTTATATTTATTTATAAAATGACAATAATACTTTTTTTTTAATGAAAAGTTTAGTTGAATACCTTTTTTTTAATGAAAAGTTTTGTTGAGTTGGGTCATAAGATTCACCAAAGTTAGAGAAAGTCTCAAGACTCACAAACTCATGTTGTAAGATTTAAGTTGAATCCTTATTAAACAGACTAATAATAATAAAATCAAAGAACTTTGTATTTTTACCGATTGGAGCTAAGTTGAACCTAAATCTTTATGGCATTTAATTTGAAACTTTACCAATTGGATTTAAGTTGACAAGTTAAATTAAATCAGAGAACTTTTTTCTCCTTGTAAAAGATACAGATAACTTAATTAATGGTAACTTTGTTCTCCTTGTAAAAGATACAGATAATTTAATAAATGGTAACTTTCTTTTCCTTGTAAAAGATACAGATAACTTAATAAATGGTAAATTTTTTTTCCTTGTAAAAGATACAGAGAACTTTTATTTTAAGGATATAAATATAGATGCCTCTTAATAATATTAAGAAAGAGATTTTATTAAGATGAGCATTCAAGAGTTTGCATTTAAGTACTGTTTTTGTTAGAAAACAGTAACATTTGCATTATAATTATTATAATATAGTTTTGTGAAATTAAGTCTCTAAATTTTTTGTTGTTTTGAAAATATCAATGTTAGACATTTTTATCAATGTAACTTTTATGTTGTTGTCTTAAACCATCAGACCACTTTAACACGGCTATAAAAATACAAAACAACGTTATATCTCTAAATAATTTATTCTTTAATAAATTTTATAATTTCTTTTGTCAAATAATCACACCATGATATATTATTGTAACTATGAACAAAGTAACATGTGTTTTATTTGTAATACACGTTGGTACCATTTTTTGAACACATTATGATCTCTTTTAGACTTGTTAAGTATTACGAAGCTTTTTCAAATTTTCAATGTTAGAATTTAATATCATTGATCTATTTTAACCGTGGATATTTTAAAAAATTTAGATATGTTATAAACTTTTTTAGAAATGTCAAGTATCGTGAACCGATTGAATTAATTTATTTGACTTGCATGTTTTTGGTCTATATGGAAGGCTTTCAATAAGACTATCTATTGTCAACGGGAAATTAGTTTAATTCAAATTTTAGAGTCAGTGAAATTTAACTCTGGTGTTGGTGTCTCATATTGTAATTTAATATTATTGTATTTTTTCTATTCTTAACATTCCTTATGCTTTGAATATCGCATTTTAATAAAATTTCAGCTTGGCTTGTTTAGAAAATATCTTTCAAATTATTTATACTTTATTAAACACCTTGTATTATAAAAATTTAGATTTTACATAATAATTTATTTATATGGAATTATAATGAAAGTTACATATTGATAACATTATACAGTAAAATTGATAATTACATATTATGTAAAAAAAAATAATGAATCCCTTTTCAGTATAGTAGTAAGGACTAATACGTAGAGCAAGTATCATGTCGAAAGAAGAGATCACGAGGTTATAAGAACTAATATACAAAGCAAGCATTGGGTCCAAAGAAGAGAGGAAATGGTTACAAGAAGTGATTAATAAGAAAAATGTTGAAGTGAAATAAGTCTATGATCACTCAGAACATACCTCTCAAAGTTCGAAATGGAAACTTCCCTTTTGCAATACGTCCATATAATTCATCTATTGTTTATTCTACACTTGATCACCTTCGTCAATCTTTTTGAAATTTGTCAACCGTGATAAAATGGTTTTTTAGATTGTTGTCTCGCTTATTGAAGTGTTGATCTTTGTAGTGTTATACTTAGCAACCATAGTATACTTGGAGACTGATTCTAGAAAGACTTAGATAGCCATCATGATTCCTCAAAGCAATGATAGTAGATTGCAATTGGTTTGAGAAAAACTTTGATAGTCGTCATGATTCTTCCTAGCTATACTTGGAGTCTGATTTTAGAAAGACTTTAATAGTTATCGTGATTCTTCCCAGGTATACTTGGAGATGGGTCTAGAAAGACTTTGATAGCCATGATGATTATTTATAGCTACAAAGAATCACGATGGCTACTATAATCTTTTCAAAATCATATTCCAAATATAGCTACAGAGAATGAAGATGACTATCAATGTCTTTCTTGAATTTGTCACCAAATATAGCTACAAAGAATCACGATCATTATCAAAGTTTTTCTCGAACCAGTCTTCTAGTATAGCTATAAAAATCATGATGGTTATTGAAGTTTGTCCATAACCGGTCCAAGTATGCTATGGTTGTCATGCATAACCACACAAATATTAACAATTCAACAAGCAAGACGAAAATATTAAAAAAATAAATAAATCATATTATCATTGTTGACAAATTGCATAAACATTGATGATGGGGACCAAGTGCAGACATCAAAAGAAGTGAAATATCCGATCGAATTAACAATGGAGGAATCATATGCAAATGTTGAAGAAAAAAAAAATCTGTTTGGAACTTTGAGAGACACGTTCATAGTGATCACAAACATTCCTAAATCTTTTAGCCCTACAACCAAGGAAAAATAAAGATACTAGGCCACATATTCCCCGTAATAGTAACAACATCTTCATTAAGTTAATTTATTTTTTAAAGAATTACCGTGCATCAAAATAGTACTGTATATTACCACGGGAGAAACATTAAAACTCTTACAAGAGATAAATCGACCATAGATTCACATATTTTGTGTATTTCCCTAATTAAATGCATCTATTTGTTTACCAAATTAAGTATAGTTTGGATGATAAAAAAGTAAATATGATCATAAGATACATTAGAAAACTTAAAATACATTGAAAAATATTAACAAACTAAATTTAGCGCATGGCTTTAGTTGCTATCTTTGAAATGAGGTCTCAATGTGCTAGAAATCACAAAAAGCCGAAATCACAAAAAGCGGATGATTTAAACTGTGTTTACCATTTCTAAAAATTATTTGTGTTGTTTAAACAAAATGATATGTTCTTTATCAAAATATTCAACTTATGATTAAAAATCAATTTAAATAAAATAAAGTTGAATAATAAAGAACTTAGTTTAAATACCGAGCAAATATAAAGAGGAGACACAAATATTTGTATATTTGTTCACAACTACAATTGTTATATCTAGTCCTCCTCTTACATATAGATTTTTCCTCAGTACAGTTGATGACTTAATCCTCCACTATTTAAGAAATAATGTATTATTTATTCGGCCTCTCTAGGCTTTAACCGTTAGAAGTCTTTTTGCCATTGAGGTTCACAAATATTCTTACACCTCTTTAGGTACCTCTTATGGATGAAAGTGTTGTTGTCTCTATCGGACTGATTTACACCAGTTCTAGTTTATGTTGATTTGACGTAAAATATATTTTTAGAATTCTAACTCTCATTGAGAAAATATTACATGTCATATCCTATATCAATTCAAATGGATAGTAACTTGATTGATTCACATCAGTTTTGATAACTTTCTACTGAGATGTTTTTTCACTCATTTTTCTTTTGATGTATTCTAGGGATTTTCGAAAGGAATCTATAGATAATTGCCTTTTTCCTAATTCTCAACTCATTCTCATATTGAGAGACTTTCTATTTAAACATTGAAGAATATATCTGTTGACAATAATATTGTTAGAGATTCTGAATCATCATTTGAAACATGTTCATATATATCTTAATTTAGCGTATCTTGATTTAAAAAGACATGTATATCAAAGGATGACAATTTATGAGGATATCATTGCACTTCAATCAAATGATAAGTTCATCTTTGATGAGCAAAAGATATTGAGAAGTTGATTTCTTTAAAGTTTCTAGGTTCATATGTTTGACTTTAGAAAATTGAATTTTTAATAAAATGTTGACTTGATGTGTTGACCAAACGATCAACTGGTTTGCTAAAATTATCAAACACAAAATTATCGGAGTGAACTTATATTATTAGATTCAACATAGGCGTGTTGATCAAAGTCAGACATAACTTTAACATATTCTTTAGAGTCACAATGCATTTGCCTTGAATAATCAATTACCTTTCTTAGTTCATCAAAGGTTTAACTTTTCAAAAAGAATTGATATTATCATAGGCGCCAATCTAAGCTTTATTCTTTGGTCTTGAGTCAGAGGATTGATGACTCTTCATCATATGCATATTTTTCCATTGATTTTAGTCTTATTTATGTTTAACCATTAGTTAATTTAAGGATTTATTTGATATATTTTGTTAATTGTAGTTCTTTGATTTAATAAAATGTTTATTTTCTTATTTCCTTGATTAAGTAGTTATTTTTCGTAGTTTTGCGTTGTTACTTTGTTTTATTGCAGTGCTGAATTTTGGTGAGAGATCAACATGACCTATGTGGCGTATTTCAGCCATATATGTAGTTTTATATGTCCAATTGGAGTCAAACCAAATGCAAATGAAAGCTAAGATCCATAGATATAACTTTCATGAAGACATCGGAACCCAATTCAGACTCTAAAGAGAAGCAAAATGCAGAAAACCTTAAATCGAAGTTGTGCGCCTGAAGCGCATTTTCAGCATTTTGCCACTGCCCGGACGCGCTTGAAGCACAAAGTATGCGCCTGGGGCATGTGGCACGCGACAACATTCATTAAAATGCATTTTTTTTCTTCACTTTCTAGGCATCTTTTTGACTATTGGGAAGTTGGGAGACTTGTGCCCTAGCATAGAAACTCAAAGACGACCGTTTCTAACACCATTGAAGCAGTTTTATCAAGAATCATTCATGAATCTTTCTTGTAATTCTTCTCTAATCTCTATATTTTCTATCTTTGTCATGAGTAACTAAACCCTATTTATTGAATTATTTTTCTCATCTCTATGCTTAATGCTTTTTATTGCTTGATCAACATTAAAATGTTCTACAATTCGTATTTTGAAACGGAAGTTGACTTTACGAATGCTTAAGATGAGAAATTCATGAATTTGTAGTCTAAGGATAGATGCAAGTCATGAAACCAATTAAATTAGTTGCTAAAGCAATAGTTTAAAAAGATAATTCTTGCACAATAATGTTTAATTGTAATTTTAAATCCACTAAGGAGTTAGGGATTACTTTGGAATTAAAGGTTATGTCACTAAGACATTAGGGCAAGATTAATAAAGAGAATTCGGTAATAATTCAATAAAAGAATTCAGTAATTAGGATCAAATTAGACACCAAGGTTGGATTCGAAATGAAACTCATCCCTGTCATTTTTTTTTATTATTAAGGATTAATTTTATTACTGTTGTTAATTTTAAATATTATTTCAATTAATCTGGGAACTTTTTGTTCAATTTTAGTAATTAAATATAATTTGATAGTAAAACACAATCATTGAGTTCGACACTCGGTACTACCATTTTAATTATTACTTGTAATGATTCAATACAATTTTGGTGTCTAATTTGATCAATCATATTTACGAAATATTTAAGATTACATGATGTGCTATATTTGCCACAATTTTCTTTTAATTTAATTTTTATTGCAAAGTAATGTAAATCAATCCAATGTTCTATTGTTTTCCATACTAATGCTTGTGTTATACAGGACAACAAGACTTTGGGGAAGATTGGTTCTGCTGAGTTACAAAATAGAATGTACTATCTCCTAAAGTTTAAGCTAGAATATAAGCATTTTGAAAATAATGTAAACTAGATTATACCCCGCGCGCTGCGCGAATATTAATTAATTAATTTTATAAGTTTTATAAGTAATATTTTATGTATTATAAATATAATTATTTTATAATATTACTTTATTGATTTGTAATAATTGAATATGATTAGGAAAATTAAAATGAAGGAAAATCATGTTTATCACAATCATCTAATTTAATTTTTTAAATATTTTGTAAAATTCGTATGATAACTTATTATATAGGATAATTGTTTGACTCATTGTACTTTAATTATTAATTTATTTTTCAACATATAATAGTATTTGTAGTTATTTGATGAAATAAAATGTAAAATACAAATCCAAAAATAAGATGTAAAAAAATATTAATGTTGAATTATATTATAGCGTAGCTAAATTTATTTGTTTTATTAGTATGATGTTTTAATTGCGAACATGAGAAGTTGTTATAAAAAAAAATTACTGAATATATTTTATCAAGAGTTTGTAAAAAAAAAATAAGTCAGTGTGGCATCGGAAGTCTATTTTAAATATATATAATAGATAATAGATTTTAATAATTGGAAATTATTTTTTTAATAATTTTTTATAGATTCGTATTTTATGATTATTTTTAATGAATTTGGGTATTTTCTTTCAAATAGAATATATATATTTTTACTTTATAAAATGTTACTACAAAAATGAATTGACATAAATTGAAAGTAACTATAAATGTCAATTTATTTTTCAACATATAATGGTACTTGTATTTATTTGATAAAATAAAATGTAAAATACAAACCAAACAATAAGATGTAAAAATTTAAAAGTATAATTGACTATTTAATATTTTTTATTTTAAAAAAATGTTAATATTGAATTATGTTGTAGAACATATAATGATAATTTGTGTATTTTCTCTGAAATAGAATATATATTTTTATTTTATAAAATATTACTAAAAAAATGGATTGACATAAATTAAAAGTAACTATAAATGAATTGATATTAATGAATAATTGAATTTTTAACGTATAAAATTATTACTCCTCATAAATAGTATTTATGTCGATTATGAGTGATTA
>NC_021161.2:3930757-3954447 GCF_000331145.2 Cicer arietinum
ATTGACATAAATTGAAAGTAATTTTAAATGGATTGACATTAATGAGTAATTGAATTAGAAACGTATAAAATCATTACTCACCATAAGTGGAATCATATAATTGTAAGGAGAATTAGATAAATAGCATTTATGTCGATATTTATGTGGTTTTTTTTATTGAATTTAATGATTAATAATATAAATTATTACAACTGGTAAATGACTAATAATACTATAAAATAATTTATAAATTTATTATAACATAACTTATAAAATAATTTGATAATAATATAAATTATAAATTATTATCAAATTGTAAAATAATTTATAAATTATAAAGTTATTATAAATAATTGTAAGATAATTTTATAAGTTTTATAAGTAATTACAACTGGTAAATGACTAATAATACTATAAAATAATTTATAAATTTATTATAAAATAATTTGATAATAATATAAATTATAAATTATTATCAAATTGTAAAATAATTTATAAATTTATTATAAATAATTGTAAAAGAATTTTATAATTTATAAATTTATTATAAAATGATATTATCAAATAGATTTTGGAGGTATTAAAGAAATTGTGGAAGGAAGATGAGAAGTTGTTGAAAGAGGGGGGGTACTCTCATGAGGTACACATCAACTTTTTGGCTGATGTGGATGAAATATGTTGAAGTGGCAAAATACGATGATGTGGCAAAATATGATGATGTGGCATCGGGAGTCTGTTTTAAATATATATAATAGATAACATACATATCACTCTTGTATAAGCTCTTTGGCATTTTATAATATGATACCCATCAAACAAAGTATTTAGACGATGATTAGATGTTTTCCTTTCATTAATTTTACTAAGCATGTTTGTGACATTTGTCATTTTGTTAAACAAAGAAAATTACCTCATTGTGTTAGTAAAAGTAATGTTTTGTTTTTTTATCTGATCTATGTTGATATATATCTCAATATAAAGTTAGATATTTTCTGACTATTCTTGATGATTTCACTAGATATCTATGGTTTATTTTTATGAAGCACAAATCTGAAACCAGACATCACCTTAGCAATTTTGTTAACATGATCTCCACTCAATTTTAATGTTAAGTTAAAGGTGTTGCAAAGTGATAATGGATCTGAATTCATTTGGCCTAATTTTCACTCCTCTAAGGACATCATCCATCAAACAAGTTGCGTGTAAACCCCCTGATAACTCTTCATCATATGCATATTTGTTCATTGTTTTAGTCTTATTTATCTTCAATCATTTGTTAAATTAAGGAGTTATTTGATAAATTTTTGTCAATTTTTGTTCTTTTGAGTTAATAAAATATTTTTGTTTTTATTTCATTGATTAAGTAGGGATTTTTTTTGTAATTTTACATTGCGTTTTGTTTTAGTGCAATGCTGAGTTTTTGTGAGAAATCAACATGACCTATATGAAGTATTTCAGTCATATCTGGAGTTGTAGATGTCCAATTAGAGTTACACCAAGTGAAAATGAAATCTAAGATCCATAGCTACAACTTTCATGAAGACACCGAAACCAAATTCAGACTCGAAAGAGGAGACAAATACAATATAAGTCAGACAACAGATGTTGTGCGCCTGAGGCGCATTTCCTGCCCTTCAACACTACCAGCGCGCGCTTGAAGCACGTTTTCTGTGCTTGGGGCGCGTGGACGCGACAACATACATTAAAAACACAATTTTTTCACTTTTGAGGCATCTTTTTGACTATTGGGAAGTTGAGAGACTTGTGTCGTAGCATAGAAACTCAAAGACGGCCGTTTCTAACACCATTTGAACAGTTTTATCAATAATTAAATTAGTTGCAAAACAATAGTTTACAAGATAATTCCTGTACGGTAAGGCTTAATTCTAATCTTAAATCCACTAAGGAATTAGGGGTTACTTTGGAATTAAAGGTTCTGTCACTAAGACATTAGGGCAAGAATAATAAAGAGAATTCGGTAATAATTTAATAAAGGAATTCAGTAACTAGGATCAAATTAGACACCAAGGTTGGATTCGAAGTGAAACTCATCCCTGACATTTTTCTGATTATAAAAGATCAATTTTATTATTGTTGTTAATTTCAAATATTATTTCAATCAATTCGGAAACTTTTTGTTCAATTTCCGTAATTAAATATAATTCGATAGTAAAACGCAATTCTTGAGTTCGACACTCGGTACTATCGTTTTAATTATTACTTGTAACGATTCAGTACACTTTCTGAAATGCTATCACTCCCCAACAAAATAGAAGGGTTGAAAGAAAGCATCAACACATACTTGGGGTAGCTCATGCTCTCATTTTTCAATCTAATCTCCCTAAATTTTTTTGGTGTTATGCTATTGATCATGTTGTTCATATTATAAATATAATTTCTACTCATTTTTTTGTCTAACAAGTCTCCTTTTAAAGTTTTACATGGATCTTTACCTGGTCTGAGTAACCTTAGAGTTTTTGGATGCCTTTGCTATGGTTTGACTCTTGTTTCTCATCTTTTAACGTTTGATTATAGAGCTAGAAAATCCATTTTTTTGGGTTTCAAATCAAGAACAAAAGGTTTTCTGTTATATGACTTGAGTAACAAGGAACAAATGGAAGGTTTTGGTCATATATGTCTCACTTTTGAGGAAATGATATTCCCTTATAGAGCTTATTCAAATTAATCTTCTAATATTCGTTGGGAGTGTGTTAAGACTAACCATTATAATGGGAACAATAATTAAGTCCCGATCCATTTTATCAGCCATGATGCCCAAGCAAACAGTCATGGCTCATCAAACTTTGATCATGAGTCGAGTTATGTCAGCTCTCTTGAGCTAGATCAACACTAGATAATGAGCCTCCTGAATTCAGCTCACCTGCCCAAGCTCCATCACATACTCATGACAACATTTCTTCTCCTGACTCCACCCTCAACAATGATGGTCCTAGAAGGTCCACAAGGACATCTAATCCTCTATCTTACCTAAGCAATTATGATTGCAATATGTATCCAACAACAGGTTATCTGTATCCAATTTTCAATTTTTTTTCTTATACTAATCTCTCAAGTTTGTAGAAAATTTCAATATATCCTTATCTATGGAAAAGGGCCTTAATCGTTTGATGAGACCCAAAAGGTTCAAAATTAGAGGATGACAAAGATAAAGGAATTACAAGCACTTCAAGACAACAATACTTGGAAGATTTTTTATTTACCCATTGGAGTCAATCCCACAGGAAGTAAATGGGTGTTCAAAATCAAAAGAAAGTTGGATGGAACTATTGACAAATACAAGGCAGGATTGGTTGCAAAAGGATACCATAAAAGAGAAGGACTACATGACACTTTCAGCCCAGTCACCAAAATCGCCATAATATGGGTCCTACTAGCTCTTGCATCAATTCACAACTGGCATCTACATCAACTAGTTATCAATAACGCATTTTTACATGTAGACTAGCAGGAAGATGTTTACATTCACATACTATTTGGGACAGAAAACATGTACAAACCAAACCATCCGCAAGCTTATAAAATCACTATATGGACTCAAGCAAGCAAGCAAGCAAACAATGGCATGGAAAGATTCTCTCAACTCTCAAATCAACTAGTTACAAATAGGCATGTTTAGATTACTCAATAGTCATCAAGCATAAGGAGCAAAACTTCACAACACTCACCATCTATGTGCAAGAATTTTACTAGTAGGAAATAATCTAGAGGAGCTCAACATCGTAAACAAAGTCTTACATAGATCTTTTTGAAGTAACTGAAATATCACTAGAAGGAGTGTTGAATAAAGATATTGTAGTTTTAAAATTTTCTAGTGAGCTGTTTAAAACTGTATCATCTACGAGAGAATGAAATGCATGTTATATGAGGATGCATATATGAAACAGAAAAACTAAAGAAAATAAAAAGGACACACACAAATTTATACTGGTTCACCCAAAATGAGTTACGTCTAATTCTTCACAAACTTGTGAGTTTCACTATAGTTCAAAATGACTTGTCCTCTAAAAGGATCCTTTTTCTTTGTGCTTGTTTTCCAGCCTCATCAGGCTTACACTATCTTTTTTCTTGATTTACACTTATTACCAAATTGATATGAACTTGAAATATACAGATTTAGTGAATAGTGATAAGAGTATGATTTTATCTATTTACAAAACTTTCTAAGAGGATACTCTCAAAGATATAGTTAAAGAATGTAGAAAGTGAAAAGAGAGGATGAAATTGCTCTTCTTAGCTTTGAGTGTTTCTCTTTTGTATGAGTAGTTGTTGTGTAGAATAATGAAGAAGGTGAGTTGATCAAATATCCATGGTCATTAATTTGATTTACAAAATTTCCATTCAGTTGTCCTTATAATACATAAGCTTAAGAGGATGAGTTTGCAGTATGTCCTTGGATAAGAGGTTTGATCTTTGCATAAATTAGGAAACGACTTGTACTTTTGACTTTTTTCTTTTTCAAGAACTGTAGTGTCTTTTTTTTCTTGTCAAGGACAACACTTTTTCGTACTATGGTACTTTTGTACATTTCCTATCTATGAAGATGAATGGAACCATAAGTTCATCCTTTCATTGTTAATCCTCTGGCATGGATCATCTTGTCATAAATTGTTTATCCTTTTACTTTAGTGTTGTTTGACTTTAGATACAGATTCGTCTTTTCTGTAGTATTGTATATCCTCTGTCTTAGAGGTTAAAGTTACATCCTCTACTCGTTTATCCTCTAGTTTAGAGGACATGTGAGATTGTATCAAATATATTTCTTTAGATCAAGGTGGTGAGAAACCTATTTTCTAACTTAGATACACTCAATATCACATATTAGACAATAAGTATAATCATAATCTTTGAAATAATTTTGTTATCATTGAAACATTTGAGAGAGATTTTGTCTCAATACTTTTGGCATCAAAGGTATTGGTCAATTGAAGTATTTCCTAGGGTTAGAGGTGGCTCAATCCCATCTATTATCTTCCTTGTATTCAAGTGGGCCAATGCTTCAAGATCCACAAGAGACTTTGACACTACATCTCAACACAAAGTCTTAAGACAATGGATAAATGAGTCATATCTCTTATATATCCAACAATTACCATGTTCATAGTTGATGTAGGATTTAACCATTCACACTTGAATCCAATAATGTCCCCCTCAAGTCTGAGTCTCCCATATCTTATAATTGCACCACCATTATTACCAACGGGACCCGCCTCCTAACTACACCTCTAGAAAGACTTTCGATACAAGGGTCCAACAACAAGATCCACTTCCCAACCAAGATGAGCCATGGCTCTGATACCATTTGTTGGGGAGTCCGACGGAGCGCGGGAGCAACAACGGGTCAAATTCTCTATGATCCACAAGAGACTTTCATACCACATCCATCCAAAACCTTAAGACATTAGTTACACATGTCTCCTCTCTTATATATCTAATATTTATTGTAACCCCTTATTCTTTCTATAAGCCTTTTAACAAAATATAGTAACCATTAAAATTTTAAATGATTTTCAAGTAACATAAAATAAGTTTTAGAACTTAAAAATACAAATTTATAACTTAATTAGAATATTAAACTAAGTTATGAATAAAAAGATCTAAATATGGATACAAGATTGAAAATAATAAAATTAAACAAAAGAAATCCTAATCTAAGACTTTGATTGTGCTCTGGTATCACAACTTCACTCTACATTAAATAGCTAAGGAGAAATTTGCACATACTATTCAATTCTTCAATGCTAATACTTCGAAAACACCACCCCAATAACATGTGAGTTATTAAAACACAGTAATACATAAATTATAAAAAATTTAAAGATATTATCTAGCCATGCAGATGTGTAAAACATCGAAAAATCCTCTCATCGATAATTCTTAAACTCGCTTTTACATTACTACAACTAAACTCGTATTGCAGTTATTAAAATGGATCATATACTTACCATAAAAAATTTTAAATTTATATGATAATAATCAACAATATTTTAGAAACATGTATACTAGGCCGTTCAAGTGTGAGTCACATGAGATATACTAGTCCATAGTAAGGTAGGTAAGACATCATGACTCCAAGAAACGTCTTACTTGCTATTTCCTTACTAATCCACTTTTACTAAAGGAATTTAGTCAACTTATTGTAAATTTATATTTCTCCTTTACTAAAGAAATTCGTCAAAATACATATATGATTTATCTCATTACTCTTATTGTATCAACTTATTCTTACAAGTGTGTAAATACAAGAACCAAATATTTCATTCAATTCACATATATAAAACCAACTTCATACAAAATGCCACATCAAAATTTAAGATCATCCATGAAATATTTAAGTGTGATTTCTACTAGTGTATCTAAGTTCTTAAATGAAGTACAGTACATTAGGTAACTGAAACCAAACTAAAACATTCACACAAAAAAACTTAAAATGTAGTCCATGATAGAGTAAAATCCACTAAGAGAAAATGCGATTCACTCAGGGAATCTAAAACAGAATGGAACCCATTCCAAGACTAGCAAATTTGTTTAGCCAATTTAAATTCTCCAAGCGAATTTGATAGGATGCATACATATGTTTTATGAGTTCCAATATTATTCCTCCTCATTCTAATTCTAAAAACCCCTTTGAATCATCAATCAAATTAAGGAAAACTTATAAGAAACTCACATCAACATATATCCAAAGCACAACACTAAAATTCAACACACAAAACATACAAGACACAACTCAAAATAACCATAACATGCATTCCATTAAACAAACTTTAGCATAACACTTTCAACAAATACATCACATGCAAGACCTAAAACTAAAATTTAAGAATGCAAATAGAAAGTTATTTACTTAATCATTCTCAAAACAAGGTTAAACCCCTAACACACCCTAGAGAAGTTTTAGTTAGGGGTTCTATGTTATCTCAAACTCCTTGAAGAGATTGAAACACTCTAGCCTCTACTCTCCATTTGAACCCTAGCTTTGAACTTCGTGTCTTTCCTTAATCCATCTCTATTTCTTTCTTTTTCCTCTTGTATCTCCTTCTTGTTTCCTCCCTCAATGGGTGAACCCTACCCAAGCTTGATTATCTATCTTCCTTTCCATTTCTTCATATACTATTTTCTTGTTCTTTTTATCTCTTCATTGACTCTAGTATTTGGTGAAATTGTGTTTATGAGGTAGAAAATTGTGTGGGAGAGTTTGGGTAAAGACATGTAAGGATTTAGTAGTTTCCTTCTCCCTTTTTCTTTCTTTCTTTCTTTTTTTTTTCTTTACCTTTCTCCCCTCCCTCTCTTCTATTTATGATTACTTTTTTCCCCTTTCTTTTATTTAGTAAATAGGAGTGAATGAGCTGCATGTATTTTGGATGGTTAAAATGACTAAGTCGCCCTTTATATGAATTTGAGCACCCCTCACAATCTCACTAATGACTAAGTCACCCTTTATATGAATTTGACCAATTAAGAATTGGGTTTGATACATGTTATTAACAAAAATCTAATTTCTAATGTAACAACACAATCATGCTAGTAAGAATTCTAATACAATTATCTAGTCCACTTTCCAAAACATTCTCAAATCTTAAATAACCTTGGACGATTATACAAATATATAAGTGATAAAGAAAATAAAATGATAAGAATACAAAATAATAACTATTAACAGTAAGAAGGGTAAATAATAATTAATTTATTATTTAGTATAAAAAATGATGAAAAAAATAATTAAATAAAGTGTTTATGAACAAAAAATAACAAAAAAAATGATGAAAATGCTAGTAAGAATTTAAATTTTAAAAATTTAGGGGAATGATGAATTTATAATTAAAGTGACCCTATTATCATTTTACAACCATATATCCTGGAGAGAATTGGAATTGTTGTCCCTTTAGATTAAATATAAAGTAACAATGGATAAATGTTATATTAAAAAAAAACACAATACTATATTTTCACTAATTGTTGGTCTTTTATTAAAAAAGATGTTGGTCTTTACTCATTTTTAGAGTTTTATTTTAAAGATAGAAATATAGATATTATTTTAATAATATTAAGCGAGAAATGTTATTGAAATAGAGAGTTTGAATTTAAGCCATTGTACAATCTTCATCACAATTACTATTATTATTATATTAAAATTTGATGAAATAAAAAAATCTTTTTTTTTCTCTCTCAGGATGTGTTAGATTAAAAATTAGAAAAATTCAAAGTTTGAGAAAAGGAAAAGATATAGGGTATAGAATATGTTCAAATTTTGTTTTTAAAAAACGGCAATTGAGAAAGGTAAAAATACCATTAGTAATAATAATAATAATAATAATAATAATAATAATAATAATTAACTGATTGACACTTAATATTTTGTAACCGAATTGTTATAAATTTTGAATTTCGGTTTTAAAATTAAAATTTTAAATTTTGACTTTTTTTATTAAATAATTAAATAGTTAAAGATTAATAATTATGATTACTCTATTAGTAATAATAATAATAATAATAATAATAATAATAATAATAATAATAATAATAATAATAATAATAATAATAATAATAATAATAATAATAATAATAATAACCATTTACAATTATTCTCAATAGAATTCCAATTCCATCTATTGATACAAAGTTAAATTCTTATCACGTATAATTATGAATAAGAAAAGGATGAAATAAATACAAATATTTGATGTTTTATTTCGTATAAGAAACACGACAAAAGAATTATAAAAGGAAGTTTGTATTTGATGTTTGCATTTTTTTCAAAGTCTAAATTTGACCTACTAAATAATTTAAAGTTTGAATATGACTTTTACCAACATGTGGTAAGACCGATTAATTTATTTAAAATATTGTTTTATATTAATATTATAAAATAAGTAATTATATATATTTTTTAATAGATTAATCAATAAGTTAATTAAAAGATCAATGAAACTAAGTATTTTTTTTAGATTTAACGTGTCATATTAAATAATTTAACTTTATATGACCTTATAGTTTAATTCTATTTTTATTAGAGTAAAAACTCAATTTAATCCTTGAAAAAAATTATAAAACTCAATTTAGTTCCTGACAAAAATAAAAATACCTTTTGGACAACTTAATGCTATCTTTTTTTATAGATTGTTTGGTTGTTGAAGAAAAGACATATGAAAGAAAATAAAATCAAAAAAAGAGAAAATAAATAGAAAATAATTTGATTATTTAATGGTTTGGTATAAGAGAAAATGGAAATAAATATTTATAGAAAAGAAATATATGTATTTATAACCACTTAACTCAGACCACTTGGTTGTTAAAATATTGGTTTCATTTGTATTGGTAAGATATTTTGTATAATATTCATATTTTTTTAACTAATTAATAGTAATTTTAATGATATTAGTTCATATTTGATTAATATCATTTGTTAATTTTACTTAATACATGTAATATTGAGGAGAACTAAATGCATATGTATAACAATACATTGACAAGCAGTGAGTGACAATGCTATAACAATTTATACATAATATATGAGTCTTTATAGTAAATGACCGGAGATTTTTTATTACAATTTAGATTTTATTTCTTCTATTTTTATAAATAAAAGGCCTTGAGCTGAATTGAGTAAAAAAAATAATACCTTGATTTTTTATTTATTTAAAAATACCTATGAAATAAAAATGGACTCAAAGTACATGTAACAAAATGCATGGTCAAATTGTCATTCAGTTTTTTTCTTCTAATTATAGATGTTTCACTATATATTATTTTAATTTTGGAAATATATAATTTAAAAATATAAATAATTAGGAATTAATTATTTTTATTTAGTTTCTGAGTTAATTTTATCATGTCCTTATCATCAGTATATGAGAGGAAAATATTATTCTTATTTCTACTTATATATTTGAAAATTTTCTCCCTCCAAATTTTTTGTTAGTATTGATTTTATTTTTATTTTTAAATGACCGGTAGAGTTATCTGCGTGTGTAAATAAATTTTCACTTATTTATTTGGATAATATTTTATGTTATTTATTTTTCCAAAATATATGTGTGGATAATTATCTTTTATTTTTGACTAAAAAAATGACTAATTTATGTAAATAGCTAGAAAATATAGATAGAGAAATGCACCAATTATAATTTGCTAAAACCAATAAAGACAATTAGGTTAATAGCAAAAACAAAAACTAATAAATTAGACAAATATAAAAAATATAAAAAATTGAAGTATCCGAAAAAACTCAAGTCTCCAAATCGGTATTTTGATGACGCTAAAGTTATTAATTGAAATTATTAATTGAAATTATTAATTGAAATTTCTCTTAATCTCATTTAATAACAATGAATACAAATTATTGTATATTATTCTTCTCTTGAATCCCAATAAATGAAAATGAGATCCTTTTATAGAGAGTAAAACAAATTAAAGCTAAAAATAAGGGAAAATGGTAACAAAAATAACTAACTCTAAACTTTCTTAATAACAAACTCTAATTGAGATAATCAAATGAGAAATAATAGCTATGATAAGCTAAAACACCCCCTCAAACTTGAGTGGATATCAAGAAGACCAAGTTTGAATGTTAAATATGTGAAAGGACCAAAGTGTAGGGACTTTGTTAATAGATCTGCAATCTGTTGTGAAGTAGAAATTGGTAGCAAATGAATGACCCCAGCTTGAATTTTGTCGCGAACAATGTGGCGATCCATCTCAATATGTTTGGTGCGCTCGTGAAATACCGGATTGGAAGCAATATACATGGCTGATTTATTATCACAAAAAATCTGCACAGGTGCTGAATGAGAGATCTGGAAATCAGCTAACAAATATAACAACCATTGAGCTTCGCATGTGGCGAGAGCAAGAGCACGATACTCCGCTTCAGAGGAAGAGCATGAAACGGTGGGTTGTTTCTTGCTTTTCCAAGAGACTAAAGAGGAGCCAAGATAAAAATAGAACCCAGAAGTGGAACGTCGTGTGTCTAAGCAAGCGCCCAGAAGTAAGATGAAGCTTCAAGGTAGGATCCATAGGAGTAGAAGCTGGTTTGCATTCTAAAAGCCCTGTGTCCTCAAGGAGATCCAATGAGTGCTTGCGTTGACATATTGAAATACCCTTGGAACTCCTGGCAACCTCAAGCCCAAGAAAGTATTTAAGGGTGCCTAGATCATTGATACTAAATTTAGAATGCAAGACTTCCTTAACAATATTTACTTCAACCAAATCATCACCTGCAATTAGCAAATCATCCACATAAATTAGTATAACGGTAAAACCAAGGGAAATCCGTTTTGTAAACAAAGAATAGTCCGATTTAGATTGAATAAAACCAATATCAAACAGAGTGGAGCAAAGTTTAAAATTCCACTGTCGACTAGCTTGTTTCAATCCATAAAGTGACTTTTGAAGTTTACAAACTAGATTCCTATTAGAAACGGAAAGGCCAAGAGGTAGTTTCATATAAACATCCTCAACTAGATCACCGTGTAAGAAAGCTGTGTTAATATCTAATTGAAATGACATCCAATTTTTAGAAGCGGCAATAGATAATAGTAAGCGAAAAGTAGTCATTTTTAAGACCGGACTAAAAGTTTCTAGATAATCAAGTCCTTCGGTTTGACTGAAACCCTTAGCCACGAGACGGGCTTTATAACGCTCAATAGAACCATCAGTGTGAAACTTGAGTTTAAAAACCCATTTACAACCTATAGCAGATTTATTTGGAGGCAATGTAGTTAATTCCCAAGTTTTATTATGAGCAAGAGCATCCAACTCATTTTGAATAGCTTGCCTCCAATTGTTATCTTTAATAGCAGTTGTATAGCTAGATGGTTCCTTAATAATTGAAATATTTAAGATGAAAGATCTATGAGAAGAAGATAAATTATCATAGGAAATAAAATGAGAAAGAGGATAGCGAATACCTGAACCGTGCAAATGGGAAACATGCGGATGAAGATTCTTACCGGCCAAAAGTTTACAATGAAAGTCCTTAAGATATGATGGAGGGTTAACTTGTCGGATAGATTTTCTGGTAGGAATTGGGTGTGGTGAAAAGCTAGGGGCAGGGGCAGGGGCAGAGGCAGAGGCAGAGGCAGGGGCAGGGGCAGGGGCATTTTCTATAGGAGTTAGTGGTAAATCAAAAAGAGAATCAATTGAAGTAGGATTGATGAAGGTAGTTTATCCTGTTGAGAACCACTAAAAGGAAACACATTTTCAAAGATAACAATATCGCGAGAAACAAAAATTTCTCGATTATGTAAATAAAATAAAATTTATCCTTTAGTTCCAAATTTATGGCCCAAATAAATGCATTTACGAGATCGAGGATCAAATTTCTTTCTATTTGATTTTAAGGTAGAAGCATAACATAAGCAACCAAAAACCTTTATTTTAGAAATATCAGGTAAAAAACCATATAAAATATGAAAAGGAGACTTGTAACTTAAAAACTTAGATGGCAGCCTATTAATTAAAAAAACAGAATGTATAACAACATGTGCCCAAAAGTTAATTGCTAACTGTGATTGAAACATTAAAGCACGAGCAACATTTAAAATATGTTGATGTTTACGCTCAACAATGCCATTTTGTTGAGGCGTTTCCACACAAGATGTTTGATGAAAAATCTCGTTGGTTTGGAAAAATTCTTTGAGGCAAAACTCGCTTCCATTGTTCGAACGAATACATTTAATGGTTTTATGAAATTGAGTTTGGACCATGGAAACAAAAGATTTAACTAGAAGCGAAGTTTCTGATTTTAATTTCATGAGATATACCCAACAAAAACGAGATTTGTCATCAACAACTGTTAAAAAATATTTGTAACCCAAAATAGAAGGCATAGAAAAAGGACCCCATATATCCATGTGAATTAAATCAAAACAACAATCAGCAATAGTAGTACTATTAGGAAAAGGCAAACGTTTATGCTTAGCATGAAAACAAACATCACATGGAGAAATAGATTTAGAAATTCTAACAAAGGGAAATTTTTTATTCATATGGTTCAAAACATCAAAAGAAACATGTCCAAGGCGATTATGCCAAATATTACAAACAGGTGGACCTATAACATTTGTTAAACAAGAAAAAATACAGTTGGCGATAGGAGTAGAAACAATAGGTAAACATGGATCAGAAAGCAAGTATAATCCATGAATCAAATCAGTTGTACCAATCCTCTTCTGGGAAAGGTTGTCCTGTATCCAACAATTATGAGCATTAAAAATTAAATTGCAGTTTAAAGACATAGTTAGACAAGGAATGGAAATCAAATTACAAGAGAATTCTGGAATAAAAAGAACATCACATAGGTAAAATTCAGAATTAAAGAAGACAGTTCCAGCAAGTTCAGTTATGATTGTACAACCATTAGGCAAACGAATACGAACAAGTTTAATATGTTTCAAAGATTGGAAAAGAGCATTAGAATAACATACATGATTTGTAGCACCAGTATCTAAAATCTAAGATTGGGTATTTATGATATTAGAAATATGAGAAAAAGAAAAAGAACCTGTATGAGATGAATTAGAGAGGTGATTCACGACATGAGAAGAACTTGTTTGAGATGTGTGTAATAACGCCAATAAAGCCTTTTGTTGCTCAGTAGTAAAACCAGAATGGGGAAAATCACCTAGAGAATCATCAGCACAACTGGATTTTTGATCGTCATTATCAACATCAGATGCAACACAATTATTGGCAGAAGAATTTCCATTCTTGCGAAAATGAGGAGGAAAACCATGTTTGCGGAACGTCAACAGTGTGACCTGAACGGTGGCAGTGAGAACAATATCTTGAGGGACGACCACTACTACCAGATGAAAGACCACGAGTATCACCATGCCCCCTTGAATTAGCACGATTAGAGTTGGAGACATTAGCAATGTTTGGAATTTCTTCAGAATTAGGAAAGATTTGACGTTCTTGCTGCACTAACAATGAAAACACTTTGTTGATATTAGGGAGGGGATCCATGAGCATGACTTGGGACCGAACACTAGAATATTGGTCGTTTAGACCCTTTAGATATCGAATCACATAATCCCCATCCCGGTACTCACGAATTTTGGGAATCAGGGCACAAGAGCATTTGATTGCACAAGTACAAGAAGGTAGGGGACGAAAATTCTCAAGCTCTTGCCAAAGTTTCTTTAGCCGTGTATAATAAGATGTAATCGAAGAGTCACCTTGACGGAGGCCATAGATCTCTTCTTGCAAATCAGAGATACGAAACACATCTTCGTGATGATATCGTTCACGCAGTTCAGACCAGATTTCAGCAACGGAATCCATCCACATCACGCTTTGAGCAATATCCGGCTCCAAAGAATTCGTCATCCAAGACATCAACATAGTATTACAGCGATCCCACGCCATAGAAAGACGATCAAGATCAGAAGGACGAGGAAGAGAACCATTTACAAACCCTAATTTGTTCTTCGAACAGAGGGCAGCAATCATTGAACGCGACCACGAGTGATAATTTGAGGCGGAGAAACCAGCGCGACACTAGGATTGTCACTTGGATGCATGAAGTATGGATCAAGCATATCATGTTGGTAGGTGCGATTGGTTGTTACCGGAAGCGAAGGTAGAGGCGGCGAAGGAGAAGTTATTGGGGTTTCTGAAGCTAAATCCATAAAGGTGCGATGGAGAAACAGAAAATGAAAAAGGAAATAGAATAGAGACAGAAAACGATTAAAAAAGAAAGAAAATCAGAGTATTTCAACTGATACCATATTAATTGAAATTTCTCTTAATCTCATTTAATAACAATGAATACAAATTATTGTATATTATTCTTCTCTTGAATCCCAATAAATGAAAATGAGATCCTTTTATAGAGAGTAAAACAAATTAAAGCTAAAAATAAGGAAAAATGGTAACAAAAATAACTAACTCTAAACTTTCTTAATAACAAACTCTAATTGAGATAATCAAATGAGAAATAATAGTTATGATAAGCTAACAGAAATAGTAATTATTATTCCGGTCTAAAACAAGTAAAAGATGCATCAACGTGGAAAATCAAAATAATAACACAAAGACAATGAATAAACCCTCCATATTATTAAGACTAAGAAATAACAAAAAAAAAATGTATATGTCTATATTACTAATTTAAATAAAAAATAATAATAATTTAAGTGGTAATTTAAGGTAAAATGAAATTGGTCATAATCCAGCTATCTCCGCTGGAAGTAGAAGAAAAGAGAAAATTAAATTAAATTTTAAGCAAAGGTGTGAGCATGGATAACTATCTAACCAAATAAAATTTAATATTTCATAACTTCTGCACATTTAAAGTGTGTGACTCTAATCGCTATGTTACTCGATAAAAAAAAAAGTAGGGAAATTATGAATACATCATTATATAGGGTAGAAATAAGATGATTGTGTAAAATTTATATATAACCTACAACTTTTTTTCTTCTTATTACTATTTTCTATTCGAGTTTTGATTTTACAATGAAGTGAACTAAATAATAAGAGTTCAGTCTTGAAATTTCATCGAATATAGAGATATAGTTCAAATAATTGTAATATATTGCATAAAAATTCTATATATATATATATATATATATTGTTAATTTGAAATCAAAAATTGAATTTTCTTTTTTAAAAAAATTTTCTAAGTCTCATTTGCAGACTCGGATTTCCCTAAGGAAGTTACCATTTACAAAGACGACATATAACTTAGAAGAAAAAAAAGAGGGTATTTTGGTATATAGTTTTCAAAAAGGATTATTTTTGTAATTTTTTTTAAGATTGGGTTATTGAGAAAATAAAAACCCTTATTTTTTAGTCTTACCTTTGCGAAAGATTAGTGTGATATGTTAACCTATTTAAAATTTTATTTTTTATTAATATTTCTATTAATATTTTTAATAGATTAATCAGCATGCTAAAAGGTTAATGAAAACAATTTTTTTTTTATAGATTTAACGTGTCTTCTTAAAGAATTTGACTTTATATGACATGATATTTCAATTATATTTTTATTAGAGTAAAGATCCAATTTAGTCTCTGAGAAAATAAAAGTATATTTTGATCCTTCATAAAAATTAAACTAGGACAACTTAATCCCTATCATCTTTATAATTTTCTTGGTTGGTGAAGGATAGTTAAAGGAAAAAAAAAGTTAATCGAAGAGAAAATGAATAGAAAGTGATTTGGCATAAAAGAAAATAAAAAAGAAGTGTTTATAGAAAGAAGATTTTATAACCTTCATTATTTTTCATTAAGTAATAGTAATTTTAATGATATTGATTCATATTTCATTAATTATGTTGTTAATTTAACTTGAGGCATGTAACTTTCAGGAGAAATAAATGCATATATTTAACAATACAATTCCTAGTTTAGCATAAAAATAATATATTGAGTAATAATATAACACGGTGCTCTAAAAGGTGCAATTTAGTCTCTTCTTTAAGTCTTTCGGTGGACATGCAATTTTCATTGACTTCTATTTGGTTATCAAAATATTAGTTCTATTGATGTTGGTAAGATATTTTTTATAACTTCATTATTTTTCATTATTTAATAGTAATTTTAGTGATGTTTTTCGATATTTGATTGCTATTATTTGTTAATTTAAGTTAATGCATTTAATATTGAGGATAACTACATGCATATATTTAACAATACATTGACTAGTTCAGTAAAAAAAAACAATACATTAACTAGTAATATGACACTGCATGCTAAATGGTGTCGTTTAGGCTCTTCTTTAAGTCATTAAGAGTCCGTTTGATGTGCACGATAAAAAGAGACATAATAGGATATAAAGTTGAATAAGGATAACATAATGACAATATAAATATTATTATATCATATGTTCAATTTGATTATATTTATATTTTTATATTTTTGATTATATTTTATAAATTGTTTTTATATTTATATTTTATCATATTTTAAATTATATTTTATAATAGTAATTAAGTAAATTATTGTTTTTATAATATCCTGTTGGTTTTTAACTCAGCTCATATTTAGGAGATAAATTTCAACTAGAGAGACAACAGATATAATAGAATTCTTGATTAACTTATCATATTCAGTTAGTTTATCGAATATTAAATTCTGATATGATATGATAACTTATTGTTATATTGTCTCTTATCTTGTCCATTAAACGAGCTCAAATGAATAGTATCTTTTGGCTTCAATCACAATATATTTGAAATTGATTGCAAATAAAAAGCGGGTTATAATGTTAATTCAATTTACACCAAATATAAGTCTTTATAGTAAATAATTGTATATCTTTATTGAACTTGTACAACAAATAAACTGGAAATAGATAATCACTACATCAAATGTAAGAAAAATAATTTTGTTATAAATTAGTTGGACGCTACGTGGGTGTTGATATGAGAGGGTAAGATTCAAACATGAATTTCTTCACTTCTCCATACTGTGTGTAAGATTAATCACTATGCTACTTGTTAAATGAAAAATATTAATCACTATGAATACATCATTATATAGAGTAGACATAAGACGTTTGTATAAATTTTATTATAAGTTGCGTTTTGTTTTTATTACTATTTTTTTATTGGAGTTTTGATTTCACAGTACAGTGAAGTAAATATTAAAAGTTTAGTCTTGTAACTTCATGAGATATAGACATAGAGTTCAAATAATTGCAAAAAATTGAATAATAATTCAAACAGAAATTCATTAAAAAAATAATTGTTTTTTATTTATCTTTATAATTCAATTATTACATATAAAAAAGAGTTTTTATGAAACTCATGAGTATTATTGGAAATTAACCAAATAGACATAAATTTAATGTGCTATTGAAGCAGGAGCAGGAGGACAACAATTCTTGTTAAATAAACATAGCATATAGCAAGATGGTACCGTGTGATGGAATTCATCGGTAGCACCACTTGCACCATATGCACCTCCCATTAGGCTCATTACAATAACAACCAAAAATACCATAAACCTCAATGTCACTTTCAATAGACCTTCCATTATATATCAATGTATGTGATTGCAAAGAAAGAAAAATGTATAAGTTGTAATAGTATGTTAAAGAATCTTTGTGGTTATTTATACACACATATATGGTTGAATTCTTAAAATTGTCATAGTATCATAGATTGACCATCACTTTTGTGCATATCTTAAAATTTATTTTTTACCATATTAGTTTTTATTTTATTTGATAGAATACATTGTATATTGTATTTTGACTTATTGTTTTCTTATGAATACATTGAATTCGCATGATTACCATATGAATTTAAAAATCTTATATTTTTATCACAAATTCACTAAAAAACCATGTTAAATTATATACTTTAAATTACACATTAAGAAGTTTGAACTATACAAAATTGAAATTATTACGTATAAGAAAATGATGACATAAATATAAAATAAAGAATGTTTGAAATTTTATTTCGTATAAGAAAAAGGAAAAAAAATATAAAAGCAAGTTTACATTTTTTTACATCCTAAGTTTGTTCGTCAAAAATTTTAAAATCTAAATCTAGTCTTTGATATGTCGTATAGTTTTTTTTTTTTTTAGAGTGTAGAGTTTTATGAAAGATTAGTATGATTTGTTAATTGATTTAAAATTTTATTTCATATTAATATTTTTAAATAAATAATAGGCTAATAAACAAGAAAAAAGGTAAGTGAATATAATTTTAAAGTTTATAATTTTATATGATATTATATTTTCATTCTATTTTTATTATAGCAAAGACCACATTTAGTCTTTGAGAAATATGTCATACCTAATTTAATTCATGAGAAAATAAAAATATATTTTGGTTATTGAAAAAAATTAAACCGGAACAACTTAGTCTTTATAGTTTGTTTGGTTGCTGAAGAAAAAATGAATAGAAAGTGATTTGGTATAAGAGAAAATAAAAAAAAAGTTTATAAAAAATATGTTTTATATAACCTTCGTTAATTTTCATTAAGTAATAGTAATTTTAATGAAATTGGTTCATATTTGATTAATATCCTTTGTTAAGTTAAATTAATGCGTGTAATATTGAAGAGAAATAACTGCAAATATTTAACAATAAATTGACTAGTTTAGTATAAAAAAAAAAAAAAAATTCACTAGTATTAAGATATTGCGAGTAAAACGGTTAAGTTTTGGATTTTCTTTGAGTCATTCAATAGACAATCTCTTTTGACTTCTTTTTGGTTATTAAAATATTAGTTCTATTGATATTGGTAAGATATTTTTTATAACCTTCATTATTCTTCATTAGTTTATAGTAATTTTATTGATATTGATTGATTTCTTTTGTTAATTTAACTTAATGCATGTAATATTGAGGAGAACTATATGTATATATTTAACAATACATTGACTAGTTTAGTCAAAAATTAAAAAAATAATATATTGACAAGTAATTTAACCTGGGGCTTTAAAGGGTGTAATTTAGACTCTTCTTTAATTTGGAAAATCAATTTAATAAGAATTTAAATACCATACATTTTTCTCACAAAAGAAAATCATATTAAATTATATTATTTAAATTATAAATCAAAAAGTTAGAATTTAACAAAATTGTAATATAATTACAATGAATATACATTGTAGTTTACCATATCATTTTGATATGAATACATTGTATTGGAATGAACACCATATTGGTAATTTTTTTATAAGAATGAATGCATTGTGTTTTGTTTATAATATATTGTATTTTCGAAAATCAAATTAATATGAATATGAATATTATATATTTTTATCACAAATTCAAAACAAAAAACCATGTTAAGTTATGAACTATAAATTACACATTAAGAAGTTTAAATTATTTAAAATTGTAAAATAATAATAATAATAATAATAATAATAATAATAATAATAATAATAATAATAATAATATCAATCATTTTTAAATTGTTCTCAATAGAATTTTGATTTCATCCATTAAAATTACAAAGTTAAATACCACAATGGTTTCTAATTATGTATTAGAAAAGATAAAATAAATAAAAAAATAAAAAATGTTTGATGAATTTTGAATTTTTTTAAGGTCTGAAATTCACCTGTCAAAAGTTTTCAAGCCTAAATTTAATCTTTGGCATGTCATACAATTTTTTTTAGTGTTTGACTTTTATAAAAGATTAGGATGAATTATTAACCTATTTAAAATCTTGTTTTAATTTAAAATTTTTGAAGAAGTTATCAAACACATTTTTAATAGACTAATAAACAAAATAAATGGTCAATAAAATTAAAGATTTTTTTTAGATTTAATATGTTATTTTAAAGAATTTTACTTTATATGACATGATATTTCAATTCTATCTTTATTTATAATAAAACCACATTTAGTCCTTTAAAAAAATCATCAAACTCAATTTAGTCCTTGAGAAAATAAAAATACATTTTAGTCCTCAAGAAAAATTAAACCAGAACAACTTAGTCCTTATTATATTTATAGTTTGTTTGGTTGGTGAAGGAAAGTTAGGGAAAAAATAAGTTAAATCAAAAGAAAATGAATAGAAAGTGATTTGACTATTTAGTAGTTTGGTATAAGAGAAAATAAAAAGAAGTTTATAAAAAAAAAAGTTTTTTTTATAACCTTCATTATTGTTCATGAAGTAATAGTAATTTGAATGATATTGGTTGATATTTGATTAATATCCTTTGTTAATTTAACATAATGCATGTAATATTTAGCATAAATAAATGCTGTAATTAACAATACATGGACTAGCTTTGTAAAAAAATAAATATTGACTAGTAATAAGACATTGCACGAAAAACAGTTAATTTTAGGCTTTTCTCTAAGCCATTCAATAGATAATCTCTCTTGATTTCTATTTGGTTATTAAAATATTACTTCTATTGATATTTACAAGATATTTTTTATAACCTTCATTATTTTTCTTTAAATAATCATAATTTTAATAATATTGGTTATTATTTGATTGATATCCTTTGTTAATTTAACTTAATACATGTAATATTGAGGAGAACTAAATGAATAGATATTTAACAACACATTGACTAGTGTATTCAAAAATTTTAAAAAATAATGCATTGACTAGTAATATATACTAGTGTTCTAAATGATTCAATTTATACTCTTATTTAAGCTATTCAGTGGACAATCTGACTTGATTTCAATTTGATTATTAATATTAGTTCTAATGATGTTGGTAAGATATATTAAATGCATATACTTTACAATGCATTGACTAGTTTAGTAAAAAAAAAAAAACACATTGACTGATAATATAATACTTCGTACTAAAGAGTGGAGTTTAGGCTCTTTAAGTCATTCAATGGACAATTTTTTTTTTACTTCTATAATTAGTTATTAAAAGATTATGTCTATTGATATTGGTAAGATGTTTTTTTATAACTTTTATTATTTTTCATTAAATAATAGTAATTTTAATTATATTAGTTTATGTTTGATAGATATCCTTGTTAATTTAACTTATTGTATGCATGTAATATTGTGAATAACTAAATGCATATATTCAACGTTACATTAAATAGTTTAGTAAAGGATGCAATATAGGCTCTTCTTTAAGTCATTCAATGGACAATCTATCTTGACTTCTGTATGATATCTTTAAAAATTGATTGCAAACAAGAAGTTGTTTATAATGTTAAATACATTTACTCCGAATTAATGAATCTTTATAGTAAATGGTTGTAGATCTTTATTGAACTTGTACAACAAATAAACTTAAAAATAAATAATCACCGCATAAAATATAAGAAAAACAATTTTGGTATAAATTAATTGTTAGGTTCAAGAATGTTGATATGAGAGGACAAAGTTCGAATATGGATTTCTTCTTTTATCCATACTTAAGATGTGTGAGACTAATCGCGATGACACAATTGATAAATAACAAAGTAGAAAAATTATGAATTATGAATGCACCATTAAATGAGATAGAAATAAGATGTTTGCATCAATTTTATATATAAGCTAAATTTTGCTATTCTTCTGTTTACTATTTTTTATTGGAGTTTTCATTTCACAATGAATTGAATTAAATAAAAAATAAAATAAAAAAACCACCATTTAAACTAGAGCATATATAAAATTAAAATAATAATAAAAGATACTTCAATTCCACAATTTCTCAAAGATCTTACAAGAAAGATTAGTTATACATTATCATTAAAAAAATAAATATAATTGTTTATGCGGTCCTTTAATTTAATTTCAGATAATATTTTATTCTTTTCACTACGCGAAAAAACGGATTTTACAGCGCTTTTTTTAAGCCATTTACAGCGCTTTTTCAAAAAAATAAGCGCTGTGGAAACGAGCGCTGTAAATGATACAACATCGCTTTTAAAAAAGCGCTATAAAACATGTAAATATAACGCGCGCTTGTTATGCACATTTTACAGCGCTTCTTTAAAAAAGCGCTGTAACATGCACCCCATTATATGAGTTATGGGTATGCTTTTAGAGCGCTTTTTAACACAAGCGCTGTAAAATGCAGACCCATAATATGAAATTATGGGTCTTCCTTTTACAGCGCTTTCTCTAAAAAGCACTGTAAAATGCGCCCACCCATAATTTTCATATTATGGGTCTGCATTTTACAGCGCTTGTGTTAAAAAGCGCTGTAAAATGCCCACCCATAATTTCATATTATGGGTCTGCATTTTACAGCGCTTTTCTTGTACATTTTACAGCGCTTTCTCACGAAAGCGCTGTAAAAGGTGCACCATTAAAGCGCTTTAGAACAACATTTTACAGCGCTTTTTAAAAAAAGCGCTGTAAAATGTGTGTTTTTTTTTTAAACGCTGTAAATTAATTATTTGAAATGAAAAGCGCTTTTTAGCTTTTTATGGGATTTTTTTTAAAAAGCGCTGTCTTTTATCTTTGTATCCAAAATTATTTTGATCCAAAATCACTTCACAATCAGTGCACACAACAACAAAACATATTCAAATACCATAAGCAGTTCACACAATCAGTAGAACAGAAATCAGAACTCTGTAACTTTATTAACATATATGTAACTCTGTAACTCTGTAATTTACAACCTAATTAACTACATTCAGATACGTATATATATATAACCTAATTTACAACCTAAACTACATTCAGATCCATATGCATGTTCATATATTGTGTCCTATGATCATTTACATATAATAACTAACAGAATATACATTATATGCACTAGCTACCATATAATATTCAGATCCCTTGCCCAGCAGCAAGCTATTTCCCAGAAAATCAAATAATTTGCATGTCAAGCACATACTGACACCAGTCTTCCTTTAATTCCATCAGATCTTCCTCAGAATATGATGGACTGGAATTGTCAAAGTACTGCAATATAAAAATTGAACATATTATATTAAGTTAGTATCAAATATATAGATAATTTATATATGAAAATCATATAATGCAAATACCGTACCGTTTCTGGGATAATAGTTTTATTCTTCTCAACAATCTCCTTCATGAATCTCAATATGTAGTACCCACAGTCGATGTTATTTGTTTGACGAGGGCACTTTATTGAGATCCATGTAATGTTATTAGACTTCTGCTTCGACACTTTAGCACCTCTTTGAGCTCGATAAACTTTTAAGGCACTATCGAATGAATAAATGTGATTATTAGAGCATGAACGAACACATTATTTATATATATACATATATATATATATGTATATATATATATATATATATATATATATATATATATATA
>NC_021161.2:3961531-3962477 GCF_000331145.2 Cicer arietinum
ATATATATATAACAATTTTTAGTAGATTTAATATATATATAACAAAACATAACAGATCATGTGTAAAAAATACCTGAGACAACGTAGATGGCCGCACATTACGTAGAGGATATTAGGGTTCCCAACGTATATAATTATTTGAAAGATGTAGAGGATATGAGGGTTTCCAACGTATATAACTATTTGAAAAATGCAGTTTACAGCGCTTGTGAAAAAAGCGCTGTAATAGGTAGTTAAATTCAATGAAAGCGCATGTATTTTACAGCGCTTGTGAAAAAAGCGTTGTAATAGGTAGTTAAATTCAATGAAAGCGCATGTATTTTACAGCGCTTGTGAAAAAGCGCTGTAACTGATACGCGAAAGCGCTTCCTTTTACAGCGCTTTTTTGACAAGCGCTGTAAAAGTCTTATAACGTTATGCGCAAACGTTATATGACCTACAACAGCGCTTGTTTTACAGCGCTTGTCATCAAAAGCGCTGTAAAAGTTTCCGTTATTTTTAAAATATAATTACAACAGCGCTTGTGTTTAGCAAGCGCTGTAAAATGGGCGCTGTTAAATGTCATTTTTGGCGTAGTGAAAAGAGACAGATAAATTTAATTAATGTGTTGTTGAACCAGGAGCTGGAGGACAACAATTTTTGTTAAATAAACATAGCATATAGCAAGATGGTACCGTGTGATGGAAATCACCGGTAGCTCCACTTGTACCATATGCACCTCCCATTAGGCTCATCACAATAACAACCAAAAATACCATAAACCTCAATGTCGTTTTCAATAAACCTTCCATTATAACTCAATATCTATTGCAAAGTGTCTAAGTTCTAATGGTATGTTGAAGAATTTTTAGGGTTATTTATACACACACATATAAATGAATTCTTAAAATAGTCATAATTGCATATATTGACTATCAGTTTTGTGAGTATTTTCAATTATTTTTTT
>NC_021161.2:3962977-3968716 GCF_000331145.2 Cicer arietinum
CATTCTCACAAACTCATCTAAATCAATCAATTCAATAAACATAAAACATCTTATATTCAACAACAACAAAAAATACTTTATATAGACAAAAAAACTCAAACAAAAATGCAACAAAACTCAAACACCTTGTATGCAAAAAAAAAAAACTCACACACATAAAATCAAACACTTTATGTGCGACAAAAAAAAACTCAAATACTTTATATTGACATAAACTCAAACACCTTATGTGCAACACAAAAACTCTAAACAAAAATCAGCTAATTAAAACTCCAAATCAAAACTCTAAACTCAACAATAACAATATAAGCTTTAAATTTTGAACAAAGCAGCAACGAGATCTAGAGACAGATGACTGATGAGGTTGCGGCGAGTAGACAGGCAGCGACGAATGGCTACGGACAGAGGCAGTCAGGCAGACGAACGATTGGCCGCAGCGAGCGATTTCGTGAGCGAGCAGACGAGCGATTTCGTAGAGAGACGACCGCACGTTTGTCTTGATTCATGAATCTAATTATGGAGGAGGGAGAGAGGAAGGCTGAAACACATTAATCACAACAAAACAATTACGAGACAATGCAATGTTATACATAAGCTTAGAAACACTATACTTCTTCATCATTTGCCACCAATACATCCCCTTAACTCAATTTGAGACACATATACACGACAATCGAGATAAACATGTGTTGCATGCTAGGTCCCAACATTTGGAGGGCTACCTCTAAATCACTTAGGAATTCTTCACCAAAATACCCCAAAGGTCTAATATATTTGCCTTAAGGTTCAATAGTAGACCGCCACGATCAAACTCATTCAGTTATACTTCCTAACATCAATAGGTTTGTCAAGTCCTACCTATATGATGACAAGATAATCTCTACATGAAATACTCTTAACATCTGGTTACTCTCCTAGTTAACCTTGGATACTCCACTAAAAGCACCATCCTCAATCTTAGTTGAATTCATCACAGTTTAGTCAACTATAGAGTGACATCAATATACTCATCACAAATTCATGACATCAAAATCTACAATAGAACATCGCTGACACATAAACTCATATAATGCAATGTATCCAACTTTTATCATCACATAAACCCCTCAAGTCAAACATAGGCACAACATTCATTCATCTTTCAATATAAAAATATTATAAAATATCACACATTCATAAAATATCCAACTTTTATCCATTTCAGTTCTAATATAGTACTATTTGGATGATCTTTTTTAATTCTCTGCATTTCATGATTGTGGTACAATGTTTATCCTTCATTGAATATAGGTGGAAACATTTCTTTGTAGATGTTGAATACTTTGTACACGTCACACAAATGCACTAAATAGTTTTAACGAACATATCAACTGAAATGGACATTAGAGAAAAAAGTGACAAAAAAATGTGAAATAAGTCGGTTAACTAGTTATACTAAAAAATATTATCAAAATATTATAGACAACTCTACTCAATCTACGTAATTTAAATTTTGAGTTGTTGTTTTTTATAAATGAATTCTATATATATATATATTGTTAATTTGAAACCAAAAATTGAATTTTCTTTTTAAAAAAAATTTTCTAAGTCTCATTTGCAGACTCGGATTTCCTTAAGGAAGTCACCATTTACAAAGACGACTTATAACTTAGAAGAAAAAAAAGAAGGTATTTTGGTATATAGTTTTCAAAAAGGATTATTTTTGTAATTTTTTTTAAGATTGGGTTATTGAGAAAATAAAAACCCTTATTTTTTAGTCTTACCTTTGCGAAAGATTAGTGTGATATGTTAACCTATTTAAAATTTTATTTTTTATTAATATTTCTATTAATATTTTTAATAGATTAATCAACATGCTAAAAGGTTAATGAAAACAATTTTTTTTCATATTTCATTAATTATGTTGTTAATTTAACTTGAGGCATGTAACTTTCAGGAGAAATAAATGCATATATTTAACAATACAATTCCTAGTTTAGCATAAAAATAATATATTGAGTAATAATATAACACGGTGCTCTAAAAGGTGCAATTTAATCTCTTCTTTAAGTCTTTCGGTGGACATGCAATTTTCATTGACTTCTATTTGGTTATCAAAATATTAGTTCTATTGATGTTGGTAAGATATTTTTTATAACTTCATTATTTTTCATTATTTAATAGTAATTTTAGTGATGTTTTTCGATATTTGATTGCTATTATTTGTTAATTTAAGTTAATGCATTTAATATTGAGGATAACTACATGCATATATTTAACAATACATTGACTAGTTCAGTAAAAAAAACAATACATTAACTAGTAATACGACACTGCATGCTAAATGGTGTCGTTTAGGCTCTTCTTTAAGTCATTAAGAGTCCGTTTGATGTGCACGATAAAAAGAGACATAATAGGATATAAAGTTGAATAAGGATAACATAATGACAGTATAAATATTATTATATCATATGTTCAATTTGATTATATTTATATTTTTATATTTTTTATTATATTTTATAAATTGTTTTTATATTTATATTTTATCATATTTTAAATTATATTTTATAATAGTAATTAAGTAAATTATTGTTCTTATCCTATCATGCTGGTTTTTAACTCAGCTCATATTCAGGAGATAAATTTCAACTAGAGAGACAAGAGATATGATAGAATTTTGGATTAACTTATCATATTTAGTTAGTTTATCGAATATTAGATTCTGACATGATATGATAATTTATTGTTATATTGTCTCTTATCTTGTCCATTAAACGAGCCCAAATGAATAGTATCTTTTAGCTTAAATCATAATATCTTTGAAATTGATTGCAAATAAAAAGTGGGTTATAACGGTAATTCAATTTACACCAAATATAAGTCTTTATAGTAAATAATTGTATATCTTTATTGAACTTGTACAACAAATAAACTGGAAATAGATAATCACTACATCAAATGTAAGAAAAATAATTTTGTTATAAATTAGTTGGACGCTACGTGGATGTTGACATGAGAGGGTAAGATTCAAACATGAATTTCTTCACTTCTCCATACTGGCGTGTAAGATTAATCACTATGAATACATCATTATATAAAGTAGACATAAGACGTTTGTATAAATTTTATTATAAGTTGCGTTTTGTTTTTATTACTATTTTTTTATTGGAGTTTTGATTTCACAGTACAGTGAAGTAAATATTAAAAGTTGAGTCTTGTAACTTCATGAGATATAGACATAGAGTTCAAATAATTGCAAAAAATTGAATAATAATTCAAACAGAAATTCATTAAAAAAATAATTGTTTTTTATTTATCTTTATAATTCAATTATTACATATAAAAAAGAGTTTTTATGAAACTCATGAGTATTATTGGAAATTAACCAAATAGACATAAATTTAATGTGCTATTGAAGCAGGAGCAGGAGGACAACAATTCTTGTTAAATAAACATAGCATATAGCAAGATGGTACCGTGTGATGGAATTCATCGGTAGCACCACTTGCACCATATGCACCTCCCATTAGGCTCATTACAATAACAACCAAAAATACCATAAACCTCAATGTCACTTTCAATAGACCTTCCATTATATATCAATGTGATTGCAAAGAAAGAAAAATGTATAAGTTGTAATAGTATGTTAAAGAATCTTTGTGGTTATTTATACACACATATATGGTTGAATTCTTAAAATTGTCATAGTATCATAGATTGACCATCACTTTTGTGCATATCTTAAAATTTATTTTTTACCATATTAGTTTTTATTTTATTTGATAGAATACATTGTATATTGTATTTTGACTTATTGTTTTCTTATGAATACATTGAATTCGTATGATTACCATATCAATTTAAAAATCTTATATTTTTATCACAAATTCACTAAAAAACCATGTTAAATTATATACTTTAAATTACACATTAAGAAGTTTGAACTATACAAAATTGAAATTATTACGTATAAGAAAATGATGACATAAATATAAAATAAAGAATGTTTGAAATTTTATTTCGTATAAGAAAAAGGAAAAAAAAATATAAAAGCAAGTTTACATTTTTTTACATCCTAAGTTTGTTCGTCAAAAATTTTAAAATCTAAATTTGGTCTTTGATACGTCATATAGTTTTTTTTTTTTGTTAGAGTGTAGAGTTTTATGAAAGATTAGTATGATTTGTTAATTGATTTAAAATTTTATTTCATATTAATATTTTTAAATAAATAATAGGCTAATAAACAAGAAAAAAGGTAAGTGAATACAATTTTAAAGTTTATAATTTTATATGATATGATATTTTCATTCTATTTTTATTATAGCAAAGACCACATTTAGTCTTTGAGAAATATATGTCATACCTAATTTAATTCATGAGAAAATAAAAATATATTTTGGTTATTGAAAAAAATTAAACCGGAACATCTTAGTCTTTATAGTTTGTTTGGTTGGTGAAGAAAAAATGAATAGAAAGTGATTTGATTATTTAGTGGTTTGGTACAAGAGAAAATAAAAAAAAAAAGTTTATAAAAATATGTTTTATATAACCTTCGTTAATTTTCATTAAGTAACAGTAATTTTAATGAAATTGGTTCATATTTGATTAATATCCTTTGTTAAGTTAAATTAATGCGTCTAATATTGAAGAGAAATAACTGCAAATATTTAACAATAAATTGACTAGTTTAGTATTAAAAAAAAAAATACATTCACTAGTATTAAGATATTGCGAGTAAAACGGTTAAGTTTTGTATTTTCTTTGAGTTATTCAATAGACAATCTCTTTTGACTTCTTTTTGGTTATTAAAATATTAGTTCTATTGATATTGGTAAGATATTTTTTATAACCTTCATTATTTTCCATTAGTTTATAGTAATTTTATTGATATTGATTGATTTCTTTTGTTAATTTAACTTAATGCATGTAATATTGAGGAGAACTATATGTATATATTTAACAATACATTGACTAGTTTAGTCAAAAATTAAAAAATAATATATTGACAAGTAATTTAACCTGGGGCTTTAAAGGGTGTAATTTAGACTCTTCTTTAATTTGGAAAATCAATTTAATATGAATTTAAATACCATACATTTTTCTCACAAAAGAAAATCATATTAAATTATATTATTTAAATTATAAATCAAAAAGTTAGAATTTAACAAAATTGTAATAAATTACAATGAATATACATTGTAGTTTAGCATATCATTTTGATATGAATACATTGTATTGGAATGAACACCATATTGGTAATTTTTTTATAAGAATGAATGCATTGTATTTTTTTTATAATATATGTATTTTCGAAAATCAAATTAATATGAATATCAATATTATATATTTTTATCACAAATTCAAAACAAAAAAAACCATGTTAAGTTATATACTATAATATTACACATTAAGAAGTTTAAATTATTTAAAATTGTAATATAATAATAATAATAATAATAATAATAATAATAATAATAATAATAATAATATTAATATTAATCATTTTTAAATTGTTCTCAATAGAATTTCGATTTCATCCATTAAAATTACAAAGTCAAATACCACAATTGTAACACCCCAATTTCTCATTACCTTATTTTGAATAGTATAATGATACAATACTATTTTTTTTATGAGTGTTAATATGTGTTCTAATTCTTTAGGTGTGTCTGTGTGTTTGCCTTAGTAATTGATTTAAATCATTAATATTAATTATATTTAACTTACAAAAATAAATAAAATAATATATATATATATATA
>NC_021161.2:3970502-3978641 GCF_000331145.2 Cicer arietinum
CATTTACTTATTTATTTATTTATTATTTATTCATTCTTTATTTATTCGTTATTAATTTATTATTTATTTTATTAATTATTTATTTATTTATTTATAGTAAGTAATTCATTTGTATTTTGTGGTTGTGTGGTTATAATTCCCTCGCGGACTATTAGAGACGACGACCGATAAAGAAACGACTCGTTAGCAGATCAGACTCATTGGACGGAATCTTCAGCCGAGGTAAGGGGTGAGATGAGGTTCGATCTTATGAGTATAAAATAACGTGAGATGAACGGGAATGCTGAAATTCCCAAATGTTCATTCGGGGCTTACTACGTACAGTTGAGCCCTATTGAGTAATAATAATTAATTAATAAGATGTGGATGGTAATAGTGAGGACTAAAATATAATTTAGCAACTTGTAGAATTGTCGTGAATTTATTTATATTAAGATTGCATGTTGTCTGATTTTATGAAATCTTATGTTGATTGTTAATGTATGAATGATTTGAACTTCAATGTTTTGTTACTTGATTAAATTTATGATATTACTAGAATGTATCACCGATTGAACTCCTTATTATGTGATTGATGAAATTGGATTGTGTATTGTGAGTAGTGTAAACCAAATATTGTGATTTTATTGTGATTGACTGATAAAGATATATAATGACGAATATCGTGAAATCAAACTGAAACTTAGTGAGTAGTGATGATCGAGTAAGACTGGGATATGTGTTGTAGATTAGGAGTTAGGATTGTTTTGTCATCATATAGGGAGGGTCTGACAAACCTAGTGATTCGGGGAAGTACAACTGAATGAGCCTGATCGTGGAGGGCTACAGTCGAACTGTAAGGTAAGACTGATAGACCTTGGGGGTACACCTAGTGGGGAATTCCTAAGTGGATTAGTGGGTTATTCCCTAAGGCCGGGAACTACCGTGCAACACAAGAGTACCCCGACTGTCGCGTATATGTGTCTCGGGTTGAGTTGAGGGGATCTATGAGGACTTGGCCATTCATGGATTGCCCGTCCACTCTTGTAGTGGCATAGTATTAGGCCTCCTAACCAAGTACTTCAGAGTAGAATGGTACCAAATGATGAAGTAGAGTATAGGACATGCATAGCATTCCATCATGGTGATTATCTTATTGTGAACGAATTTGATAAATCGTTGATATTATACACTTGACTGTTTTGAGATTGTGATAATTTGATTGTTTGCGTGTTACCGTCGTGTATTTTATGATGTTACATAATTTCGATACTCACCCCTCGTTGTTTGTGTTTGGCGTTTGCGACGGACGCAGACGAGTTGTAAGTTGCAGGTGATGACTAATACCATCAGGAGAGGCGGAAGCCACCATGCCTTGGAGACCTTCATTATTATGCATTGTGTTGATGTTATTTTGAGTATTTTATTTTGGGAATTCCCGCTCTGATAGTGACATCGGGTTGGGACTATATTTGCACTGAATTTAAAACATGAGTATGTGTACTTCAAAAAGAATTCTGTTGTTTGATACTATGATTTCGAATTCATTATGTTTGATGGAAATTTTGGATTTATGTGACATGCTTATGATTATGTGATACACTTTTTTTTTTCATTTTTTTTTTCACTATCCTTATATTTACTAAATTATTCCCTTTTTAAAATTATATATCAAAATGCTTCTTTTATTTTCTCAATTATAAATCGCATTTATAAATAGCGATTTCCTGAAAAAAGTCTGAGTTAGCAAATGCGATTTCTTTAAAGGGAAATTTTCAACAACAAAAAATTCATTTTTTCAATATATCTATATATATATATATATATATATATATATATAATTAATTCATAAAAAAATACCAACACAAATTTTAAATTAAGTACATCGACTAAAGTTGTCTGTAACATTTGAACAATGGTTCGAGTATGACTAGTTAACCGACAAAGTCCATACATTCTTGAAACTTTTTCTCTAATATCCATTTCAGTTCTAATATAGTACTATTTGGACGATCTTTTTTAATTTTCTGCATTTCATGATTGTGGTACAATGTTTATCCTTCATTGAATATAGGTGGAAACATTTCTTTGTAGATGTTGAATACTTTGTACACGTCATACAAATGCACTAAATAGTTTTGACGAACATATCAACTGAAATGGACATTAGAGAAAAAAGTGACAAAAAAATGTGAAATCAGTCGGTTAACTAGTTATACTAAAAAATATTATCAAAATATTATAGACAACTCTAGTCAATCTACGTAATTTAAATTTTTAGTTGTTTTTTATGAATGAATTCTATATATATATATATATATATATATATTGTTAATTTGAAACCAAAAATTGAATTTTCTTTTTTAAAATTTTTTTCTAACAAAGTCTCATTTGCAAATTCGGATTTTCTTAAGGAAGTCACCATTTACAAAGACGACTTATAACTTAGAAGAAAAAAAAAAGACGGTATTTTGGTATATAGTTTTCAAAAAGGACTATTTTTGTAATTTTTTTTAAGATTGGGTTATTGAGAAAATAAAAACCCTTATTTTTTAGTCTTACCTTTGCGAAAGATTAGTGTGATACATTAACCTATTTAAAATCTTATTTTTTATTAATATTTCTATTAATATTTTTAATAGATTAATCAACATGCTAAGAGGTTAATGAAAACAACTTTTTTTTTTTTTTTATAGATTTAACGTGTTTTCTTAAAGAATTTGACTTTATATTACATGATATTTCAATTATATTTTCATTAGAGTAAAGATTCAATTTAGTCTCTGAGAACATAAAAGTACATTTTAATCTTTCATAAAAATTAAACTAAGACAACTTAATCCCTATCATCTTTATAATTTTCTTGGTTGGTGAAGGAAAGTTAAAAGAAACAAAAAAAGTTAATCGAAGAGAAAATAAATAGAAAGTGATTTGGCATAAAAGAAAATAAAAAAGAAGTGTTTATAGAAATAAGATTTTATAACCTTCATTATTTTTCATTAAGTAATAGTAATTTTAATGATGTTGATTCATATTTCATTAATTATGTTGTTAATTTAACTTGAGGCATAGGAGAAATAAATGCATATATTTAACAATACAATTCCTAGTTTAGCATAAAAATAATATATTGACTAGTAATATAACACGGTGCTCTAAAAGGTGCAATTTAATCTCTTCTTTAAGTCTTTCGGTGGACATGCAATTTTCATTGACTTCTATTTGGTTATCAAAATATTAGTTCTATTGATGTTGGTAAGATATTTTTTATAACTTCATTATTTTTCATTATTTAATAGTAATTTTAATGATGCTTTTCGATATTTGATTGCTATCATTTGTTAATTTAAGTTAATGCATTTAATATTGAGGATAACTACATGCATATATTTAATAATACATTGACTAGTTCAGTAAAAAAAACAATACATTGACTAGTTCAGTAAAAAAAATACATTAACTAGTAATATGACACTCCATGCTAAATGGTGTTGTTTAGGCTCTTCTTTAAGCCATTAAGAGTCCGTTTGATGTGCACGATAAAAAGAGACATAATAGGATATAAAGTTGAATAAGGATAACATAATGACAATATAAATATTATTATATCATATGTTCAATTTGATTATATTTATATTTTTATATTTTTGATTATATTTTATAAATTGTTTTTATATTTATATTTTATCATATTTTAAATTATATTTTATAATAGTAATTAAGTAAATTATTGTTCTTATCATATCCTGCTAGTTTTTAACTCAGCTCATATTCAGGAGATAAATTTCAACTAGAGAGACAAGAGATATGATAGAATTCTGGATTAACTTATCATATTCAGTTAGTTTATCGAATATTAAATTCTGACATGATATGATAACTTATTGTTATATTGTCTCTTATCTTGTCCATTAAACGAGCTCAAATGAATAGTATCTTTTAGCTTCAATCATAATATCTTTGAAATTGATTGCAAATAAAAAGTGGGTTATAATGTTAATTCAATTTACACCAAATATAAGTCTTTATAGTAAATAATTGTATATCTTTATTGAACTTGTACAACAAATAAACTGGAAATAGATAATCACTACATCAAATGTAAGAAAAATAATTTTGTTATAAATTAGTTGGACGCTACGTGGGTGTTGATATGAGAGGGTAAGATTCAAACATGAATTTCTTCACTTCTCCATACTGGCGTGTAAGATTAATCACTATGAATACATCATTATATAGAGTAGACATAAGACGTTTGTATAAATTTTATTATAAGTTGCGTTTTGTTTTTATTACTATTTTTTTATTGGAGTTTTGATTTCACAATAAAGTGAAGGAAATATTAAAAGTTTAGTCTTGTAACTTCATGAGATATAGACATAGAGTTCAAATAATTGCAAAATATTGAATAATAATTCAAACAGAAATTCATTAAAAATAATAATAATTTTTTTTTATTTATCTTTATAATTCAATTATTACATATAAAAAAGAGTTTTTATGAAACTCATGAGTATTATTGGAAATTAACCAAATAGACATAAATTTAATGTGCTATTGAAGCAGGAGCAGGAGGACAACAATTCTTGTTAAATAAACATAGCATATAGCAAGATGGTACCGTGTGATGGAATTCATCGGTAGCACCACTTGCACCATATGCACCTCCCATTAGGCTCATTACAATAACAACCAAAAATACCATAAACCTCAATGTCACTTTCAATAGACCTTCCATTATATATCAATGTGATTGCAAAGAAAGAAAAATGTATAAGTTGTAATAGTATGTTAAAGAATCTTTGTGGTTATTTATACACACATATATGGTTGAATTCTTAAAATTGTCATAGTATCATAGATTGACCATCACTTTTGTGCATATCTTAAAATTTATTTTTTACCATATTAGTTTTTATTTTATTTGATAGAATACATTGTATATTGTATTTTGACTTATTGTTTTCTTATAAATACATTGAATTCGCATGATTACCATATGAATTTAAAAATCTTATATTTTAATCACAAATTTACTAAAAATAACCTTGTTAAATTATATACTTTAAATTACACATTAAGAAGTTTGAACAATACAAAATTGAAATTATTATGTATAAGAAAATGATGACATAAATATAAAATATAAAATGTTTGAAATTTTATTTCGTATAAGAAGAAGGGAAAAAATATAAAAGCATGTTTACATTTTTTTACATCCTAAGTTTGTTCGTAAAAAATTTTAAAATCTAAATCTAATCTTTAGTATGTCGTATAGTTTTTTTTTTTGTTAGAGTGAATTTTATGAAAGATTAATATGATTTATTAATCTATTTAAAATCTTAGTTCATATTAATATTTTTAAATAAATAATAGGCTAATAAACAAGAAAAAGGGTAAGTGAAAGTAAGTATTTGTTTTAGATTTAATGTTTCATTTTAAAGAATTTAATTTTATACGTCAAGATATATCCCTTCTATTTTTATTATAGTAAAGACTACATTTAGTCTTTCAGAAAAACCGCCATACCTAATTTAGTCCATGAGAAAATAAAAATGCATTTTGGTTCTTGAAAAAAATTAAACCGAGACAACTTAATCTTTATAATCTCTATAGTTTGTTTGGTTGCTAAAGAAAAAATGAATAGAAAGTGATTTGATTATTTAGTGGTTTGATATAAGAGAAAATAAAAATAAGTTTATAGAAAATAAGTTTTATATAACCTTCGTTAATTTTCATTAAGTAGTAGTAATTTTAATTTTCATTAAGTAATAGTAATTTTAATGAAATTGGTTCATATTTGATTAGTATCGTTTGTTAAGTTAAATTAGTGCGTGTAATATTGAGGAGAAATAACTGCAAATATTTAACAATACATTGACTAGTTTAGTATAAAAAAAATAAGAAAAATACATTCACTAGTATTAAGACATTGCGAGTAAAACGGTTAAGTTTTGGCTTTTCTTTAAGTCATTCAATAGACAATCTCTTTTGACTTCTTTTTGGTTATTAAAATATTAGTTCTATTGATATTGGTAAGATGTTTTTTATAACCTTCATTATTTTTCATTAGTTTATAGTAATTTTATTGATATTGATTGATTTCTTTTGTTAATTTAACTTAATGCATGTAATATTGAGGAGAACTAAATGTATATATTTAACAATACATTGACTAGTTCAGTCAAAAATTAAAAATATAATACATTGACAAGTAATTTAACCTGGGGCTTTAGAGGGTGTAATTTAGACTCTTCTTTAAGTCGTTTGGAAAATCAATTTAATATGAATTTAAATACCATATATTTTTCTCACAAAAGAAAATCATATTAAATTATATTATTTAAGTTATAAATTAAAAAGTTAGAATTATACAAAATTGTAATATAATTACAATGAATACATTGTATTGGAATGAACACCATATTGGTAATTTTTTTATAAGAATGAATGCATTGTGTTTTTTTTATAATATATTGTATTTTCGAAAATCAAATTAATATGAATTTCAATATTATTTATTTTTATTACAAATTCAAAACAAATAACCATGTTAAGTTATATACTATAAATTACACATTAAGAAGTTTAAATTATTTAAAATTTTAATATAATAATAATAATAATAATAATAATAATAATAATAATAATAATAATAATAATATCAATCATTTTAAAATTGTTCTCAATAGAATTTCGATTTCATCCATTAAAATTACAAAGTCAAATACTAACCACAATGGTTTCTAATTATGTATTAGAAAGGATAAAATAAATACAAAATAAAAAATATTTGATGTTTTATTTCAAAAAAGAAAAAAAAATATAAAAGAAAGTTTGAACTTTTTTTAAGGTTTGAAATTGACCTGTCAAAAGTTTTCAAGCATAAATCTAATATTTGGCATGCCATACAATTTTTTTTAGTGTTTGACTTTTATAAAAGATTAGCATGAATTATTAACCTATTTAAAATCTTATTTTAATTTAAAATTTTTAAAGAAGTAATCAAACACATTTTTAATAGACTAATAAACAAGATAAATGGTCAATAAAATTAAAGATTTTTTTAAGATTTAATATGTTATTTTAAAGAATTTTACTTTATATGAAATGATATTTCAATTCTATTTTTATTATAATAAAGACTACATTTAGTCCTTTAAAAAAACCATCAAACTCAATTTAGTCCTTCAAAAAATAAAAATACATTTTAGTCCTGAAAAAAAATTAAACCAGAACAATTTAGTCTCTATTATTTTTTTAGTTTGTTTGGTTGGTGAAGGAAAGTTAGAGGGAAAAAAAAGTTAAATCAAAAGAAAATGAATAGAAAGTGATTTGATTATTTAGTGGTTTGGTATAAGAGAAAATAAAAAGAAGTTTATAAAGAAAAAAAGTTTTTTTATAACCTTCATTATTTTTCAGGAAGTAATAGTAATTTTAATGATATTGGTTCCTATTTGATTAATATCCTTTGTTAATTTAACATAATGCATGTAATATTTAGCATAAATAAATGCTATAATTAACAATACATGGACTAGCTTTGTAAAAAAAAATATTGACTAGTAATAAGACATTGCACGAAAAACAGTTAATTTTAGGCTTTTCTCTAAGCCATTCAATAGATAATCTCTCTTGATTTCTATTTGGTTATTAAAATATTACTTCTATTGATATTTACAAGATATTTTTTATAACCTTCATTATTTTTCTTTAAATAATCATAATTTTAATAATATTGGTTATTATTTGATTGATATCCTTTGTTAATTTAACTTAATACATGTAATATTGAGGAGAACTAAATGAATATATATTTAAAAATTAAAAAAAAATAATGCATTGACTAGTAATATATACTAGTGTTCTAAATGATTCAATTTATACTCTTATTTAAGCTATTCAGTGGACAATCTCTGACTTGATTTCAATTTGATTATTAAAATATTAGTTCTAATGATGTTGGTAAGATATATTAAATGCATATACTTTACAATACATTGACTAGTTTAGTTAAATAAAACACATTGACTGATAATATAATACTTCGTACTAAAGAGTGGAGTTTAGGCTCTTTAACTCATTCAATGGACAATTATTTTTTTTTTTTACTTCTATAATTAGTTATTAAAAGATTATGTCTATTGATATTGGTAAGAT
>NC_021161.2:3979141-3985659 GCF_000331145.2 Cicer arietinum
TCTAATCAAACAATATAAATTTGGTTAATGACTTTAAGAAACATGGACTAAACTTAATATGGACTAACAATTCACAACCCTAACTTTTAGACGAAAATAATGCATTAACCACTTATTATACTTTATTAACCAATAATGTTTACACTATTAACCAGAAAATGAAACCAAAAGTATAATAAGTGGTTAATAAAGTATAATAAGTGGTTAAAAAAACCCAAAAAACCACAATTTTAAACACACATTGTAATTGAGAATGTTTTTTTTTTTTGTTTCATTTTCTGGTTAATAGTGTAAACATTATTGGTTAATAAAGTATAATAAGTGGTTAATGCATTATTTTCGTCTAAAAGTTAGGGTTGTGAATTGTTAGTCCATATTAAGTTTAGTCCATGTTAGTCCATATTAAGTTTATATTTTGTTTGATTAGAATGTCAAAGTTACTTCATAAAAAATTTGATTAAAATAAGTAAATAAAAGGAAAAAAGAGGAATTATGAAAGAAAAGAAAGATGAATCTGTGAAGTTTATTTTTATAGAGGAAGAAAAAAAAAGTAAAAAAAAAAGAGATAAAAAAGGGGAAAATAAAAAGATGGAAAAATTAAATAAAGAGAGAGATTGTGTAGAAAATATAAAAGAGGGAAATTAAATGAAGAGAGACTATGTGGGAACCACATGTATTTGTGTTTGTATTTGTGTTTAAAATTGTGTTCAAATATCATTGCTCTTTACTAAATGGTGGTTTTTATAAGAATGAATACATAGTATTTTAGTAAATTAATTTAATATGAATTTAATTATCATATATTTTTATCCAAAAAAAAATCATGTTGAATTATATTCTTTAGATTATAATTAAAAAATTTGAATCATACAAAATTGTAATATAAGTAGAATAAATACATTGTGTTTTGGCATATTATTTTGATTTGAATACATTGTATTTATAACTATACATTGTATTTTGGTAAATCAGTTTAATATGAATTTAAATATCATTTATTTTTATCACAAATTCACAACAAAAAACCATGTTAAATTATACATTAAGAAGTTTGAATTATAGCAAATTGTAATATAATAATAATAATAATAATAATAATAATAATAATAATAATAATAATAAATATAATTGTAATAATAATAATGAATATTGCATTAATAATAAATTAAAATCCTTAAATGCAGGTATTAATAACATTATTCAATTGTCCATAAGCAGTCATATTGGTTGTAAAAGTAAGATATTGTAATCTGAGAGTCAAATTCCCTCTCGACAATAACTATAAAATTGTCATTAATTTTACTTTAATTAGTTAATAAATATGAAATTTATACTTTAACATAACTACTAAAGATATTATTCATATGTATTTAGACAGGTCATGCAAGTCTAAAAACTTTTTATACGGTTTATGGTATGAACTTTTTAACTAAATGTACTTCTAAAAATGATTCAACTTTGTCTATTAAAAAAAAATGTCTTTAAAACGGTTTGGTTATTCTAACCTCTACTTATTTAGTTAATTACGAAGTAATAAGAGATAAATAATTTTTTGGTATGGCTAATTCATTTTCTTATAATGAAATGTTTAGGCGGGTTCGATTCTAGAGACTCACAAAAGTTAGGAAATATAACACCTCAAATTTTATAATAAAATATTTAATTAATTAAAATATTATTTTATTGAGTTAATTTAATATTAAAAGTATTTTAGGAGATATGCTAATAAATAGTATGATTATTTTTCTTTTTATATGTGTTTGTTATGATGTGGTAATTTTATTGAGATTTGATTTAGTGGGTAAGATAAATTGTCAAGATTGTATTTATTTATTTATTTTAGTGAAAAATAATATTATTTTAAAATGAATATTTTAGAGGAAAAATATTTTAGTGCTAATAAGTAAAATAAATTATTTGTTTATTTATAACCTTGGAATTTGGTGAGGTTAAAACATGAATTATAAATTTTTGTAAGGTGTTGTTTGATTTGATTTTAAAGATATTGTACTATGTTTGTTTATCTCTATCCTTGATATTGTTATATGATGTAAAATATTATGAATTATAAATATTTACATTAAAATGGATGTGGTGTACGTGAATGATCTAATATTGTAATTTGTAAGTGAATACCATGTATTGTTGAAGTTTGTGTATTATGACGATGAATTTTGAAAGTAATGTATAACTTACCATATATTGTTGAAGCTTGTTTTATCTCTACCCGTACGACTTGTGGTTAATGGAATTGTGACGAATCTGACTTGTGTCGATGATGGCGCAATTAATGAAGTACCTAGGCTAATGAGAGGAGGAAAACTTGATGTTAGGGTATATGAACCAATTAAGTGTTTTGTCACCATATAGGTAGGTCTGACAAGGTCAATAATTTTAGAGAAGTACTATTAAACGAGTCACATAAGTGTCTCGGGTCGAGGAGGGGTTTACAAAGACAAAACCATTTTGATGTGTTCGTAAGAACAAAGCCATTTTGACGTGTTTGTAAGGACAATACTATTTTGATGTGTCCGTAAAGGAAATGCTATTTTTTACATGTTTGTCCACCCAAGTGGTGACATAGTACCAAGCCTCGTAGTTAAGTTCTTCGGAGTAGAAAGATATTAAAGAAACATGAGGAGTCTAGATTATAAGAGCATGTATAACACTACTTGATTTGTGTTAACTTACTTCGATGTTGTGTATGGTATTGATGTTTTACTTTGATTATTGTTGTTATTGTGATTTGATATGATACAATATTTAATTGATGTTTTATGTCCTCTTCTCAATTATTTTGTACTATTATATGTTTTCAAAATTCACCCCTTATTGCTTGTGTTCTTGTCAATTGTTTGTATCGAGTTTTGAACTAATTTATATTTTGTAAACCATATCGGTCAATTATGTTATTTTTCATATTTTATTCGAATATATAAATCAATTGTCTCTAAGTTTCAAACATATTTTGATGTAAAAAATATTTGTTTAATAAACTTCATCTATATTTGGTATTAAAGAGTTTTTAATTGAGAACTTTTATGTCGGAGTTTTGTGTGAGTGTGAATATAGTCTCTTGAGCCTTATATATTTTTTTTAAAAAAATTATTTTATTTTGGAATCATTGCAAATCTCTTTCAAAAATTAGTGTATTTTATTTTTTATTTTAATATGGAGTTTAAGGTGTGACAGGAAAAATCTTACAGCTCAGGGACAAAGGTGCTTACATATTATCCACCATTCTATGTGAGAAATAAAATAATACATTATGTTTTATAAAAAGAAAGACAATTAATAGCTTTGGTAAAATAAAAAATTAAATACTTTTTTATCAAGAAAAGAGACAATGATACCTTGGGAATAAAATAGAGAATTTTTTCCTTGTAAAAAAAAAACACAACTTAATAAATGGTGTCTTTATCAAAAATAAAAAATAAAAATGAATTTATGATGTTTTAATTTAAGGATATTTTTTTTAATTTTTTATTTAAATTTAGGAAGGAGAAATTATTATTTTAAGGATATAAATATAGATGTTATTTTAGTAATATTGAGATAGAAATTTTATTAACATGAACATTTAAGAGTTTGCATTTAAGTCTAGTACAATCTTCATTATTTTATAATTATTATAATATAGTTTAGTGAAATTCAAAATGTCTCTAAATAATTTAGTCTTCAAACAACCACACTATGTACATTGATATATTTTTGTAACTATTACATTGTAGACTTCAAAATAATATACATAAAATTATTTTAATATGTATTTAAACCTAACAAATATATCATTTTTTTTATTCTAGTCTATCTAAATTTTTTGTTTGAATTTAATATCTATAAAATCAAATACAATAGACTTTAGTCTCTAACGTCAAATTAACACTAAAAGTATGAAGAGTTTTCTAAAAAACGCTAAAATCTTCTTTTAATTTTTATTCATATTTTATTTATAAAATAACACTAATTGTTAAATTATCAATAAATTAAATTTATTAATTAATAATATAAAATATTTTAATTTTTAATACATTATAAAAGATGATGTGTTGGTGTGTATTTATAGGTCTACATGTCATGATAGTTTATCAGCTCTTTTTTTAGGAACTAAAACCGATAGTCTTTGATTTTACAGGGACTACATCCAACAAAAAAACTTACAGGAGCTAAAATTAAAAAGTGATGTATTTACAAGGATCAAATACATATTTAAACCTATAATAAATTAAACAATACTTTTGTAAAAATTAGCAGGTAAATGAAAACTTGTTTTAAGAAAAAAAATAAACTTTTACAAGTGATTAGGATATCACATTTTTCAAAGTACACATAGAACACTTTAAAAAAAATTCTCCGATAATTTAATTTCAATAAATTTGATTTAAATATAACTTTTTAATTTAATTCCAAAAACTTACTAGTACTATCAATATTTTCTTGCAAAAGTAGTTTCTATTTAAATAAGTAGAACACAATTTATAAATCTCATTCTCGGTATCACATATCATAGCAGAACTTCTTCAAAATCATGAACAAGACTCATTAACATGTAATAACTGTAATTTTAGAAACGTGGTGCTAAGTCAATCAAACACAAACAACAAAAGAAAGTGAGTTTCGATATCATGTTGATAGTATAATATAAATAAGAAAAATATGCAAATAATCATAATAGACCGTATAATAACACGTCATGATATATCATAATAATCAAGGAAATAATATCACAGTATAACATTAAAAGCACTCAAAGTAAAATCATTATCTCACTACAACATCAAATCATCTACCGTAAATTTTTATCACTTTTGAAACACATTAATCACAACAAAACAATTATGAGACAATGCAATATTATGCATAAGCTTAGACTCACTATACTTCTTCATCATTTGCCACCAATATATCCCCTCAACTCAATTTGAGACACATATACACGACAATCGAGGTAAACATGTGTTGCATGCTAGGTCCCAACATTTGAAGGGCTACCTCTAAATCACTTACGAATTCCTCACCAGAATACCCCAAAGGTCTAATATATTTTCCTTAAGGTTCAATAGTAGATCGTCACGATCAAACTCATTCAGTTATACTTCCTAACATCAATAGGTTTGTCAGGTCATACCTATATGATGACAAGATAATCTCCACATGAAATACTCTTAACATATGGTTACTCTCCTAGTTAACCTTGGATACTCCACTAAAAGCACCATCCTCAATATGAGTTGAATTCATCACAGTTTAGTCAACTATAGAATGACATCAATATACTCATCACAAATTCATGACATCAAAATCTACAATAGAACATCGCTGACACATAAACTCATATAATGCACTGTATCCAACTTTTATCATCACATAAACCCATCAAGTCAAACATAGGCACAATTTTCATTCATCTTTCAATATAAAAATATTATAAAATATCACACATTCATAAAAAATTAAATCAATCAACACCTTATAATTCTCATATTTTCACATTAATTAATTATCACTTAAAGGATTACGGCCGTACATAGTAAGCCTCGAATGACTCATTAAAAAATATAATTTTCTTGTTTATCTCACATTGTAATATATTCATAAATTGAATCATTCTCTCACTTTTTACTTTATTTTGACGCTTATACAAAATTAAAAAATGAATAATATTTTCGACGAGAACAATTTATCATCAGCGTGCGGGGATCTATTTTTATGGTAGATCTTATGGATAGAACTACAAAACTATAGGATTACTTGGTTATGGTGAGTAAAAACAAAATTAGAAAAATGGTTTTCATGGTGGGATAAAACAAAACTAAAGCCCTTTCTCTTGCCAAACTATTTGAGGAAAAATATAACTCATCCACCAAGCCCAATAACCAGCCCAGTAGACCATACTCCTACACGATTGTTAGCTTTTGTACCCCCCATTTAAACTTGTACCTCCCATTAGATGTTTTTTGAGTGAAATACCCAAAATAACCTTAAAAAAATCAGTAAAAGTCAAAATAAGAAAAATTCAAAACAGTTTACCCCCACACTTGAAAAATCCGGAAAAGTGAGTTTTTCTGAAAAAAAGTTTTTACCGGAAATTTCAAAAATGAAATTTTCGGGCAGGTTCATCGGAAAATTGAAAAATCCGGTAGTTCAAAATCAATACCGGAAATTTGAAATTTCCGGATGCCTTCCCGAAAATTTCATTTTTTGAAATTTCCGGTATGCAATTTTAACTACCGGATTTTTCAATTTTTCGGTTTGTTTACCGGAAATTTCATTCCTTTTTGAAATTTTTGGTACACTGTGTGACTTTTTTTATTTTTTTATAATTTTTTAAATTTTTTTTTATTGAATTTTGTTAGTGAGGACCAGAGGAGGAAAAACTGACGGTGATCATTCGCGAGTTCGGCCTCCTACACAATCAAATAGGAGAGCTGTTGTTGAAAAAAGGAGAAAGAGAAATGAGGAAAGGCAGGCGCCCCAGGATGAGCAGCCCCAGCAAAATCCTATGTTTGATGAGAACA
>NC_021161.2:3985950-4008502 GCF_000331145.2 Cicer arietinum
CAGGATGAGCAGCCCCAGCACGATCATGTGTTTTATGATGAATATGACCAGCAGCAGCAACATTTTGATGATGAACATGGTCAGCAGCACCAGCCTGATGAACCCATGTTTCCTGGAGGTCCTTATGATCTTTCTGTCCTTACAGATTATGAGCATCATATTGCAATTAATGTGTGGAATGGACAGGTTAGTAAATAATTTATTTTATTACATATTATAATATATTTGTAGTATAGGTTATTTTATTACACATTATAATTTATTTGTAGTATAAGATTATAATATATTTTTAATTGTGTTATTTTTAATTAAACAGGAAAGACGTGCCTTGAAAGTTGTTTCCAATGGCAAAAAGCAAGACAAATTTATTGATATTAGATATCATTTACCTGCTCAAATAGATCATTGGATTAATATATCTGGATTACATCCTCTGAGAAGATGTCGTTTGCATATGATTGACGGTAATATGATATCTGCTTTTGCTGAGAGATAGCACGCAGAGACTAGTTCATTTCACCTGCCATTCGGTGAAATGACTATTACTCTTGACGACGTCAAGGGTCTTTTGAGCATCCCATGTACTAGAGAGTTTTTCACACCTCCCGCAAATATCAATGAAGATTTGCCAATTGCTCCTGCTATTGAATTGTTGGGAGTTGCATATGATGAAGTTGTCACTGAGACTAGGACCAATAGAGGGGCCTCGTATAATTTTGAGTGGTTGAAAGAGGTATTTTTTAAGAAACTTCATGAACGAAGATATGATTGTGCAGCTAGGACATATCTACTTCATTTGGTAGGGTGTACCATTCTTGCTGATAAAAGTTTTACACTTGTATCTGCAAAATATCTCTTTCTGTTTCAAGATCTTGATAGTTGTGGTAAATGGGCATGGGGACCGGCTGCACTTGTTGTGTTATATGACTATCTTAGAGATAGTACATTGCCTGCAACCAAACAGATTGGAGGATATTTATCTTTATTTCAGGTACTATTATATTTATTATACTTATCATTATTTTTTTAATTATTTCACCACCTTAATAATTTTACTACATTTCAATTATTTACAGACTTGGATTTATGAATATTTTCCTAATATTTGTAAACGGGATATGGATGAACATATTTCCTCGATGCCACGGATGTTTCGTTGGACTGCAAAACAAACATCTGGGAATGTTGCATATTACAGGACAAAGTTGGATGCTTTGAGGGATACTGATATTATCTGGGCACCGAATTACGATGAGAACATTGTGACACGATTTCAGTCTGTGTCATTATTTACAAGATACATTCTTTGGTGTTTCACGATTGTTACGTATTTACCCGAGAGGTGTATACGACAGTTTGGGTATACTCAACACATTCCTCCTACACCACCGATGCTTGTTGCACGTGATGTCGACGTTGAATGGAGTATGTACCGGAATTTTGTACGATCACTTTGAGCTAAATTGCACCCAGCTGCATATCCACATGAGTGTGTTGAGGGATACATCCAGTGGTATTATAGGATATCTCATCCTCAGATGATCCCTTATGTTGTTGCATATGCTGGTCCTAATTATGATGTCGATGTTGGTCCTGGTCCTGGTTCTGATGCTGGTCATAGTCATGATGCTGGTCCTAGTCATGATGTTGGTCCCGATACTAGGTGTACACGGTGTCACGCAGTTGGTGGTCTTATACAACAGAGTTTAGATTTGCATATGGGTGGTCTTGAAGATCAGATGTGTGTCTTATTAGAGAGAGCTTTACACATTTCTAGAGGAGGACATTATCAGTAGTATTATAGTTGTATTATTCAAACTTATTTTATTATTCGCGAGTTATTTGTTATTCAGACTTATTTTATTAGCGACTTATTCAGACTTATTTAGTTAGTTATTTATTATTCAGACTTAATTAATTAGTGACTTATTTATTATTCAGAGTTATTATTAGCGACTTATTTATTATTCAGAGTTATTATTAGCGACTTATTTATTATTCAGAGTTATTTTTCGCGACTAAATTTCAAACAACATTTAAAGTGTCAATCCTATCATTTAAAGCAACATACAAATTAAAAGTGGCAATCATCTAAATTGAATACAATATTTAAAGTGTCAATCGTATCATTTAAAACAACATACAACTCAAAAGTGTCAATCATCTGCCAAAGACATATAATCTGAATTATTTTCTAAATCTAAAGAACCCCAATGTTGTAGACGTCCTGCATAAGTGATAGCCCATGATGTAGATTCATCGCTACGATGCTTCTTCCAATGTCATGCAAGTGGAGGTAACAGACATGCAGATTTTAATTTAGCTTGAACCCAATGATTTTCGTTAACAAAACCAATGTTGATAACACGACCACGTGACAAATCTCCATTATGTGCACCCCTCAATGGGAAAAAAGTCAAACAAAAAGTTTTTGCTAATGTAACAAGAACGAGATTATATTTTGTTGCTATCACGTAACCCATATCAGGAATGGTCATCCACTTCTCGTTAGCTTAGTTTTCCAACTCAGTTACAAGTAAAGACTCTATCACTTCTTGCAAACGTTCCTTGAATAATGCAGCATATAAATCAGGTTTGGACTTAATCTCTGTATACAACCGTCGACGTATAATGCTCCAGTATTCTTCACCATGACCAAGTAAAGCAACAATAGCACGATATCCACAGTTTCCATTTGCTTTAACATTAACTATGTCTTCAATATATGGATGAATTAAAGAAGGAAACTCGTGGAAATATTTTTTAACCTGATGGGAGACTTGCTGTATACAACTGCCGACGTATAATGCTCCAGTATTCTTCACCATAACCAAGTAAAGCAGCAATAGCACGATATCCACAGTTTCCATCTGCTTTAACATTAACTATGTCTTCGATATATGGATGAATTAAAGAAGGAAACTCGTGGAAATATTTGGATGCTTGATGGGAGACTTGTTTGGATGCTTGATGGGAGACTTGTTTGGATGCTTGATGGGAGACTTGTTTGGATGCTTGCTGTGAGACTTGAGTATCAACATGCTCAAAGTATGATGGGTCGCGATATACGCCATATCCCTTCGGCTTATTGCCTTTTTTCTTAACACCACCTTTTGTTTTGATTTTATCCACTGGTGCGCACATTGATGTTGTCTCCAGATATGCTATTTCACGCAACTTGCTCTTTAATGCCCTTCTTCCAGCAACATTAAGTGTTTTCCATGTTTTCCAAATTATATCCATCTCCGATGTAATGTCCAACTCTGAATCATTTGTCAATTGTTCATCCTCTTGATCACTATTCAAGGTTAATTTCCTCCAATGTATATGAACAACATCTAATGGGATTGGAACACCTTTCATCTTGTATCGTGCTAACCCACATGCACAAGGTAATTCATGAGTCTTTCTAAGTATACAACAACACACATCTTTATCGTTACCGGCATAACTGGCTCTCTTGTATTCTTCAACAATATCACCTAAGGCTTTCTTGGATACCACCCAAGTCAATTTATCAAAGAATGGATTGTTGTGTATATGCTCTTTGCGACCCTTACTTATCTCAAATGAACCTTTGATCTTAATAATTTGAAACTTCAGCATGTCATTCATACCATTCCATGCCTTACAAAAATCTCATTTACTGTGTTCCAAAAATCTCTTCAATGACCAATGAGCAGACTCAACCCTAATATTTAAACAAAAAAATACAAAATGTGAAGTTTTAATCATATATCATGCATAAAATAAAATACAAAATGTGAAATTTTAATGACATACCTATTAGTCGTAGTATTTCCTAGATGCAATACTCGATTGGTCAATGCTTCAACAAATCTTTCCTTATGAGGATTCAACATGTGTCTCTAACGTAGTCAAAGAAAATAATATTATCGACACATGCTTTCTCAAATATTTGCAAAAGTTCCTCGTACTCCTTCTCTTCAGAACAACAAACAATTTTCCTCTACAACTCAAGAATGGGTTCTTGCATGTCTTTCTTTAATATATATTGTTTGCATTTGGCTCAAACATTTTTGTTAATATGAAGTTGGCAAAGTAAATTTGTTGAAGATGGAAATACAATTTTAATTGCATTCATTAAAGCAAGTTCTTTGTCAGTCACAATCACCTGAGGAAATGACGTGTTTGAAAAAAACAACTCTTTTAACTTCTCCAATGCCCACCAAAAGTTGTCTTGACGTTCAGAATCCATATAAGCAAATGCAACATTAAATGTCAACCGAGTTGAAGTTACACCAACAATTTCAAACAATGGTAACCTTTAGTTATACCTGAATGGAAGTGGGACAACATTTCCATGGATTTTATAACCGGATTACCAAAGACAATGAGAAAGAATGATTCCATATGGGTGATAGTGGATCGACTAACTAAATCTGCCCACTTTTTGCCGGTAAGGACCACCTATAAGGTAGATCAGCTAACGGAGATCTACATTGCTGAAATTGTGAGGTCACACGGGGTACCATCGAGTATTGTATCAGACCGTGATCCGAAGTTCACATCACATTTTTGGGGAGCATTACACGAAGCTTTGGGAACGAAGCTACGATTGAGCTCAGCTTACCATCCACAAACGGACGGGCAGACTGAAAGGACGAATCAGTCCTTGGAAGATCTGTTGAGAGCATGTGTATTAGATGATAGGGGAAGCTGGGATGATGTACTTCCGTTGATTGAGTTCACTTACAACAATAGTTTCCACGCAAGTATTGGAATGGCACCATATGAAGCATTATATGGGCGCAAATGTCAAACGCCCTTGTGTTGGTATAAAGACGGTGAGAATATGATTGTCGGACCAGAGATGGTGCAACAGACCACAGCTAAAGTAAGGAAGATCAAGGAGAAAATGAAGACTTCACAAGATCGTCAGAAGAGTTACGCGGACAAGCGTCGCAGACTTTTGGAATTCGAACAGGGTGACCATGTATTTCTGAGAGTCACACCTACTACTGGAGTAGGTAGAGCCTTGAAATCGAAGAAGTTGACTCAGAAATTCATTTGATCATATCAGATTTCATGTGTCGCAGTTGAGGAAATATCTTGCAGATCCGTCTCATGTGATAGAACCAGACACAATCCAGCTAAAGGATAACCTGTCGTTCGAAGTACCACCGGTGAGAATTGATGACCGGAAGATCAAGCGATTGAGGACCAAGGATGTTTCATTGGTCAAGGTAATTTGGAACCCAATTACTGGAGATGCGACTTGGGAAATAGAGAGCAAGATGAGAGAACAACACCCAGAGCTATTTATCGACGCATAGTTTCGAGGACGAAACTAATTTTAGGGGGGTAGTAATGTAAGACCCATAATTTTAAAGTACCATTTATGTATTTTTGGTGTATTTTAGATTTTGGCTCAGAGGCTTTTTAGCCAAAGTAATAATATTTTGGAGTGTTTATAATCAAAAAGATATTTTGATGCGATTAGAATTTTTCGTCGATAAATAAATTGAATTAAGTGTGGTGAATCATGTACGGAGAATTTAATGCGTTACGGATGAAATGGTAATTTAACAAATATCTAGATATTTCGAGATATTTGTTAAGTTATATTTATTATGTATATATGTGTTTGTTTGGGGGGAAAAAGAAAGGAAAACTAGAAGGAAGGAAAAGGAAAAGAAAAGAGTATATAAAGGAAAGAAGGAAAAAGGAAGAAAGAAAAAACAAAGGAAAGAAAAAGAAATGAAGGAAAATTCGAATTTTCCATCTTCTTCCTCTGATCAACCGTGACCCATTTTTCCTCCTTCTCCCGTTTTCATTTTCGTCGCTTTCTTTTCTTCAAAACTAGTAACCCAAGGTTGGGTGAGAGTTAGAACAAGGATTTCGCAACTCCACTCTTCCTCTTTGATTCGAAAACGAAGAAAAACGGTATTTGAGATCCAAACACAAACCCCCTCCGTTTCTTCTAGATCCAAGCTTCATTTCGCGAAGAGTTAGAAGGGAGAGTTGCTCACTACCACGCCACAGTGCTAGGAGACCAATTTGGAGGCGACGTTGCGAGCAAAGATTTTACCGGCCTTACTCGCGGTACCGGAAAACCACGTTGAAGCTAACGTTAAGGTAAGGGCTCCTTCCAAACTTTTAGTTGCATTAGGGACTTATCTGTGGTTGTGTGGGAAGGAATTTGTCAGGGTTGGATGTATTGATTTGGGGGAAAACGAATCTAATGCGTTATGGGTAAAACCTTAGAGTTAGGTTTTGTTTATACTGATGAATGTTTCGTGGTAAATGAATTTGAAGTCATTGTGTATGACTATGAGTAAATGAAGTCTGATGCATTTGGGTGTCACGTTGTGTTGAATTGTGTTCGTTGTATTTGGCGTGTCCATACTTGATGTTTGTTAATTGGTGTGTTTGTTGTGAATTATGGTTTGAATGTGAGAGTATGTTTGAGTTTGTTTCTGTGGAATTTGAAAACCATTAGAGTTAAACGAGTATTAAAAATGGGGAATCTTTTAATACCTCGGTTTACTTAATGTGCGTTTGAGGAAAATGTTTAAGTTAACTGGGCGTTGAGAATGGGGAATCTCTTAATGTCTCGGTTACTTAACTATCGTTTTTGAAAATCGTTTCGGTAAATGAGTATTAAGAATGGGGAATCTCTTAATGACTCGTTTACTGAATGTTTTGTGTGAAAATCGTTTAAGTCAAAAGTATATTAAGAATGGGGAATCTCTTAATGACTCGTTTACTGAATGTTTTGTGTGAAAATCGTTTAAGTCAAAAGTATATTAAGAATGGGGAATCTCTTAATATGTCTGTTTGCTTAACGTTTTGTTTTGAAAATCATTAAGATAAATCGGTATTAAGAATGGGGAATCTCTTAATGACTTATTTATTTAATGTTGTTTTGAAATTCGTTTAAGGTAAATGAGTATTAAGAATGGGGAATCTCTTAATGTCTCGTTTACTGAATGTTTTGTTTGGAAATCGTTTAAGTCAAAAGTATATTAAGAATGGGGAATCTCTTTTGGTAAATTGTGTTGACCCGTGATAGGTGACACCTTGGTAAACTGTACTGACCCGTGATAGGTGGTACATTTACGATTTACATTTTTGGTGAATTGTGCTGACCCGTGATAGGTGGCACCTCGGTAAACAGTACTGGTCTGTGATAGGCGGTACGTTTACGATTCCCGCTTTTTCTTTTAGTAAATCGTGTTGACCCGTGATAGGTGACACCTCGGTAAACTGTACTGACCCGTGATAGGTGGTACGTTTATGATTTACGCATTTTAGTAAATCGTGCTGACCCGTGATAGGTGGCACCTCGGTAATTGGTACTTTGGCCTGCGATAGGCGGTACAATTATGATTTACGGCCCTTCGAGGAGGGTTTTGGTTTGGAATTCCGAGTCCATGCATTTTGGCATATACGCATTGCATTAGGGTGCTTGGCACACGAGTCGTGTTTGATTGAGTTTTATGATTGAGTGATTTGAATTTGATTTATCGTGTTAATTGCGTTGAAAATGCTAAGTGTTATGTGTTGATTATTGTGTGTAAGTATGATGGTTATCGAGATCCCAATTGTCGTGGTAATCGCGTAGGAATTGCTAAGTGTTAGGTTGTGAACTTGATTAGGAATGACTTGAGTTCATGCATGAATTTTTGGAAAAACGATCAGGGAAATCGATTTCCCAAATCGATTGGATAGTAAATAGGGACTTGGCCAAATGGACAAAATCGATTAGCCAATCGATTTTGTAATCAGTTTTTTTGAAAATCCCTTTCGAAATCGATTGCCCAATCGATTGGGCCTAAGTCAGGGACTCATCCATATTCGACCAAATCGATTTGGAAATCGATTGGCCCTTAAGTCAGGGGCTCAGCTATCCTGTCAATCGATTGCCCAATCGATTGAATCAAGCCAGAGTTCAAAATTTCACTAAAAACCTTCAGGAAATCGATTTGGAAATCGATTGGTATTAAGTCAGGGGCTCCGTTATCCTGTCAATCGATTGCCAAATCGATTGATTCAGCCCAGGATTCTGTTTTCATTAAAAACCTTCACCCCAATCGATTTCCCAATCGATTGGCTTAGTGAAAATCCTCAGTTTGAGTTAGATGATTGATTACTCATTAACTTATCCATGTCTTGTTTTGTTATGTGTTAATTAGGAGATTGAGAACTTCATTTTACTTTCATTTTTAATTGGCAAAGTATTGTATGAACTTTTCGCATATTGAAAATCCTGTTAAGGTGCATGCTTAGTTGAAAAGTCATTTTGAGCATTTAAAAACTTAATTGCTGTGTGTTAACTGTTATTTTTTTGGTTGGTGACCTTTTACAATTATTGTGGAAATCTGGGCTTTGCCCTCAGATGAGAGTCAGGACGGTCCTACCGGTTCGTACCCTACGGACGGGAATGGAGATGGGAACGCTTGACTGCAGTTACGTTAGGAGGATCTCACGGGGTGCGTGGTGATACTCATGGTGTATAGCTTTTTGGTAGGATGATCATATTAGGATGATGTATAGGGACTAGGTGTCCTTCTTTTTGGATTGGAGTATTTTTAGTTTGGAAAACTGTACTTATACTAATATTGTCAGTTTGACATCTTCTTTGAATGGGTTCCATGTACCATTTGATGTTGTGTAAATGTTTTGGATTTATAATTGGAAAAACTTTTCCGCTGCTTGTAAATTATAATGACTCAATTATTTATCCAAAGGCATTTCCTGATTTAATTCCTTGTTTGTCGTTAATTACTTTTTTAAAAAAAATATACCCTCGCTTTGAAAAACGGGATGTTACACTCTCTTTCCAGTCTCTACGTCTGATCGAGTAATGATAACTGTTACTCGATTTTGTCGACCTATCTCTCTTGCCCATGATATGACAGCTTCCCGTGACTCAAAAATTTGATCAGTTGTAAATGCTTCAGTTAAATATATAAATACTGGTTGTGTGTTTTCCATCTCTATTTCAAAAAAATATATTTAAAATAAAATAACAAACAAATTCAAAAAATATTCAAAAAAATAAAAATAAAAATAACTACCGGATTTTTGAAATTTCTGGATTAACTACCAGAAATTTCAAAAAACGAAATTTCCGGTGAACAAAAACTAACTACCGGATTTTTCAAAATTTTTAAAATTTCCGGTAGCTTCCGGAAATTTGAAATTTCTGGTATTGAAAATACAACTACCGGAAATTTCATTGACTAAATTTCCGGTAATAAATATAACTATAGGAAATTTAGTTGCAAAAAATTATTTACCGGAAATTTCAACGAAGGGTCAGATTTTAGAGTAATTTTTTTTTACCGCTCACGTGAATGAATTTATTAAGGATAAAACTGAGTTTTTAACAAATTTGGGGGTACTAATTTAAATGGAGGGTACAAAAGCTAACAATCTTAGGTTAGACTCAATTGATTTTAATAATAAAACAAAAAGAAGATTTAATTAATTAATTGAGAAAGAGAGGCCCAATTATCGTTAGAGTACAAATTCAATTGTTGAGATAACCAATGTCACAGTACAAATACGAACTCCTTTTTCTTTTCTAAATACAAACTTTAAAAATGTACACACTTTAATAAATAAATAAAAAGAATTAAACAACAATCTGAAACATCTTATAGCACATATACTTTTACGAAAATGGAAATTAAGATAGTGAATCATTTTAAAATTTGATTTAAACAATATGAATAGATATTAATAATATAAAATTCTAACTATCCAATGTTTAATATAAAAATAACTAATTCGATTAAAATTACAAAACATACTTTTTTAATTAAAAGTGATATTAAAAATGATAACATACTTTCTCAAAAACAGTATGCCACTACTGCAAAGTGGCAGTGATATATAGCAATTTAAATTCACAACGAAATTCTTAGAAATAAATCATTAAATAAACAAACTACTAAGATAAGTATTTATCCCAAATATATATTATATAAAGAGTGTTACAGTAATTACGAAAGGACAAAGTGTACTTTACTACTCTCTCCGTCTTTTATCTTTGATCATTTAGGATTTATTTGCGAATTGATTTTGATTTATTTGCAAATTGACTTTTAAAGAATTCTCAAGGAAATGGTTTAAGAAGGTTAAATTATATTTTGATATATATTTAATATTTAAAAATAAATAAATAAACAACAAGATATTATATATCATGGTATTTTTTTCAAAAAATATATGCTTAATTTGCCAAAGTCTTTCTGTACAAAACTTTTGAAAATTCAACTGGCAAAAATTTTCGTAAGCATTTTACTTTTGTCTCAATATTTTGATTATTTTAGAAAACCAAGATATTAATAATCAATGATATATTTCAAAAATACAAAAATATACATTAAATAAATTTTATTTTTATTTAATGAATAAAGATAAAAAAACTAAATTTACCTTACCTAAATATATATTATTTTATATGTGTGTGCAAGGGTAAAAAGATCAAGAACGGAGAAAGTAATAGGATAGTTTTGGTTACCCCAATTTATTAATAAGTTAGTATATTTTTATATTAGCTACAAAAATAGTAAAAGAAAACTCCTAAATAAAATGGATGGTCAGTTTATATGTGTGTATAATGCAATAAAAACTTATAATTAGAAACAAATATAGTAATATATAATATAATATTAATTAAACGATAGAATTGAAAAAATAATTAAAAATGACATTCATTTGAGACACTAATTTTTTTGTCAAGAATAATTTTTATTTTTGTTAAATACAATTTTCTAAAAATTAATCCCTATTCATGCCAGCCTAAAAGAGGGAAAACAAGTTTTCCAAAAAGTGAAAATCATTTCACTGTTTATATAATCTTTTTTTATTTATTTTTTATAACAGAGTGTTTATATAATCTCTTTGTACTTTCATTGTTACACTCACATTTTTGAGTTTTATTAATCTCTCTCCTCATTTTCAGTGTTACATTCAGAGTTTGAGTTTTTATTAATCTTATCTTATTCTCTTTTCTTGTGTTGAGTTTTTGTTTTTATTGCAACCATGTATGTTATTCCACTTGTTTTGATTAATGTATATTCTTTTAATTCCAATGTATGATTGAGCAACTGAATATATTGATTAATGTATTCTTTTGATGCCATCAATGTTCAAAAATCAAAGTTTGTAAGCAAATAGAATTAGCTTAATTTTTGTGAATGATACCATTAAGATTTAGGCTCTAGCAAGTATACTAAAATATATCAACATACAGATATGAAGATACATGATGAGATTAACAAGTACATTTCCTCTAGGAGAGGTTGATTACTGAATCTAACTTCAATATATTTGTTTTGAGAGATTGATTACCAAAGCTGACTTCCAATTGAGCTGTTGGTCTCAATTCTATGATGTAGTGTTGAAGGCTTGTTATAGTTTCCAATATTTTTGGTCTAGTTCCAAAGTCAACATTCCATTTAAGCAATATATTGGTTCTAATAAAAATAAGATATTGAAACTTTAGTAAGAAAGTAAAGAAATAAACTGGAATGTAACAACAAGGACTCGTCTGACCAACCTGTTTAACATGCAATTTTTGACAAGTTGGATTGCAGTTTTTATTTTGACAAACGTTTTTATTCACTATCTTGTGATTGATGCTCAATAAAAGTTAGTAATCAAGTATATTTCTTTTTTGTTTTGGTTGCATTACAGATTTGATTAAAAAAGCATGATTCATGAAGAGTTCTATAGTCCAATTGATGTTTATTAATTTAAGAAAATGTTTTGTATTCAATTCATGTTTATAATGTATATATACAGGTTAACCTTTGGAAAAAAATAACTGTTCAATTTGTTTGAATTTGAATGAAACAAGACAAACCTTCAAATGAAATAAGACAAACATTCAAATCCAAACTGAATCCATTATTAGAATCGTATGTCACAAACTACTAATTCATATTGTGTATATGTTGTATACTCTATCTTGGGAAAGATCATTAAAAACATTATTGTTTGTGTTACATCTATTGTTCTTTGTGGCCAAGGACTAAGCTCATACAATCATATACAGAAATAAGAGAGCCTAATCTTAGTAATATCATATCAAATGCTTCCATGATGCATTTCAACTCTTCTTACTCTATATTTATAAAATGTACATATTTTTGTATGACAGTTGACAGCACCGTCCTACGAGATAAATCTTTCGGAAAAACCTGACAAGTCGATGACATGTTGCATCAACGAAATAGCTACATATATTCCAAGGCGATAACTGCTACTTCATTAACAGGTGCCAATGCAATGAGAGGTGGCTCCATAAACAAAAGGAATGAGCTTAACACGACGATGAATATGGCGAATATAATTAGTGATTTAAAAGAACCACCATATTTGGTAACAAGTTTGATTCCTTTTCCACCAGTTCTTGGTGATGTTTCATTCAACTGAAGAGTTGGACTAGTTAGAAAGCCATATGCCATGCCTGTGAAAGCTGCTCCAAAATGTGACCTACAAATGAGTCAGCCATCAGGTAAAGATTTATATTTTACAATTTGATTCACATTTTGGAATATATATAACTTTTTCCTTAAGAATACATTTCTTCCATCTCATTACTATGAGCTTTCATGTATACTTTTGACATGTTAAGCTTATGATTAGAAGTTTCTATCATATTGTGTTGTGTTATATCAAATAAGCTACTTTCTCTAAATAATGTAAACCATACATACCATTCATCAATTGGACCAATGTTGCATAATATGAAACCAAGAGCTGTGATAACTATCGCCTTTCGGAATAGATTCTCAGAATCATCATTTGCAATAACATCTTTATTTTGAATTTGGTACATGAGCCAAGCACCAATTATTGCAAATACAGGTCCCTGAGTGCAAATTCATGTTAGACACAGAAAGTTGAAGACAAAACAAAAAGTAAGACATTGTAAAAATTAAGTTCAACACACAATTCATTTGGGTTTGGATTTCATGCAGTAACTACATGACGTTTATTTGTATTATTGATAAAATTATTTCAGGATGATTTAGTGAATGTGTAATGTGAGCGGATTGATTTAAAATCGACTGTTGAGATCAATTAATGTGTGTAACTGCATGATTTTGCAACTGCAGTGAATCCGAATCCGATTAATGATATCCTAGAATGCTAGGAATTGTAGAATGATTGATACTTACAGTTCCACCAACAGTTGGATCAGGAGTATGTAGAAAACTTGCCAAATTTCCAGAAACTCCACCAAGTATGTAGATTAAGAAAAATGTAAAGGAACCATAGCCTTTGCAAACTTGAGGCCCAAATGATACAAGGGCCCAACAACTAAGAGCCATGTGAAATATTCCTGCATGCTGCATATGAAAAATTTGTTAAAAAGTATGCACATGAAGCAAATTTACAATGAGATCAATGACAATCAAGCATGTGCTACTAAGTTTATATCTTAAACAAATGACATAAGATACTTTCTTACTTAAGTTTCACCTCTCATCAAGAGTATACACTAACAAAACACATGATGCATTATGTTCCTGATTTTTCATGATGGTCTCTATGAAGTGAGTGAATGGAGTGGTGGATTTAGAAACCTGAGTCAGTATCTATTTAAAAAATATTAATAATTATTAGAGGAAATTGCACTGACCTCTCCAAAGGTCGAATTTGGACAGTTTGCTGTCATCAATCCATGCATTCACGCAGTCAACATGTCAGCGGACATTGAATCTAAATTGGACGGTTGAGATTTCAATGTAGATTTTTATTTGAAAAAACTGAAATACCGACCGAGCTTGAAATCTGGATTGTCCGATCTCAATCCAAAGGCCACCAATGTGTTGACTGTGTGAATGCGTAGATTGCTGACATCAAGCAATCCAAATCTTTTGAGGTCTCTTAAATAACACATACACCCCTTCCAAATTTAAAATAAACACTAAAATAGAGAAAATCATCCCAAAAGTAAATTAAGAAAACATAGCACAAATTTAAACAAAACATCATAATTAAATGATGTGATTAGTCCTAGGTGATGACTAGTGTCATGTAAATAGTGCACTATGTATGTGAAATGGAAACACAGACCCAATTCTCAATCTTGTACCAGAAACATTGGTGTTATAAGCCTCCACCATTCTCCAACCATGATCAAATGATTTATCTTTGCTCCATATAGCAGAGGAAGTGAAAACAGCATTAATTCATCATTCCTTATAGGACTTGCTATTTCAAATAGAAACACTGCAATGTTCACTGATGCCAATATACCACTGTACCAAATATCACAACATAGAAGGATAAAAAAGAGTTATTTTATAAATAGAATCTGAAAAAAAAAAATCTAAAAACTACTTCAAATAAAGAACTACTTTGAGTAGCTAGCTTCTCTTGAAAATCACTTTCAAAAGATGAGTTTTTTAAAACAGGTATTTTCATTATGGTCGGCAAACACAAAATAGCTTCTGCTTTTCTTAAAAATCTTTCTGCTTAAAACAATTATTTTCATTATGACAGATCAAGACTTACATGAGGTAAAGATTGGAGGTTTCATTTTGCTGCTGTGAATCTAAAGCAGATATTGGACCACTTCTTATATTCACAAAAGTATTTGGTTTCTTAAATTTTGTTCTTTGAGTATCTTGGCTGATAATTTGTGTTGGAACTAAATATCCATCCTTATGATTTTCAACATTAGACGCCGCGCGAGATTCTTGATTTATGCCTGCATACAGAGATACTTACATATTATTCATCTTTACAGTATGCATTAAACAAATATTGCAACACTGAGTGAATGAATATAACTACGTGTGTCTGTGTCAGACACGTGTCTCACACCAAACACACCTTTGATCTAAAGTGTTAGTGTTAATGAAAAAACTATAATACTAAAATGCAATTACACTTTACCATTATTTAGTTTACCAAGATACTCATCAAGAGACTCTAGACCATGTTTTGATCCATATTGATCATTTCTTTGGTACACCTTCATTACATCATTTGATGTATCAGAAACATGTAATTTAGTATCATGTTGGATTTTTCCAAAATAAGAATCTAATGATCTTAGTTGATTCTCAATAGATTTAGGCTCTGATAAACACTGAACACGTAATTTTGTCGCGGCCTTGAGCATATTATCACAATCATTCATGAACCTTTTGCCATTCTGTCTAATTACACTTTGAGTTTGTAGATTTTGATCCTTGTAAGGTGTTCTGTAACATATTGAAAATGCAGCCATGAAAACCTGAAGAAGGGAAAAGAAAAAAGGATGAGATAGAAAACATTCATGTGTTCTTGAAATGAATATCCGCATTGATTGAAATTCATCTGAGTTCTACCACGTAGGAATCGAGAATTTCAACCAATTAGAGAGTGTCTTGAAAAGTGAGTGTTGCGTAAAAACATTAGTGAAATATAAATTGTCTATAGTGGGAGTTACTTATCAATACATTCGTATATAATATCAACAATTGATTTATTCATTAATTTTTGGTATCATCAGTTTTAGACTATTAAGTGAGTTGTTTACTTTTGAAGAGTCTGAACGCAAGATATTGCCGAATCTTATAGTTATATTTATATTCATTTCCAAATTCATGAGCTGCAATTTTAGTGTCCAAGCTTAGATTAACAACTACCTTTCCGGTTCACAGAAATACATCAATAAGGCTTTGTTTTCATTGCTTTAAAGCTTACAAATTGAAGAAATTATGAAAAATTAAAAACATGAAAACCTTCTTTTCAAAGAAACCGAAAAAAAAAGGGCTACCTCTTAAAAGTACCAAAAATGCAACTAGAATTATTAAACTCAGAATATGAAAAACACAAATTGAAATATCCTACCTGTGTAAGTTAGTTTGGTTATCAGTTATCAGGAAGAGCTTCAGAATTCAGGTTAGAGCAGTTGTTACTTAGTACCGGCATTAATTGCATTACTATATATGGCTTCGTGATGGTTGATTGAATTTTTCTTTTTTTTTTCTTTTTTTATGTAAACAGGGTCTTCTCTAAGTGGAAATGTGGAGATTAAATCATCTAATATGATATAACTACAATTAGGGATGAAAATAGATAAGACTGACAAAAACTTATTCTATAAGCAGATTTTTTTCTTAAACACATAGAACTAAGGCTTCTTAGAAAATCTATTTAATTAAAAATGTCAGGTTATATGTATATATATATAAATAATATTTTTTTATTACTATAATTATTATATTAAATTTTAATTTTTTTATTATATATTTAACTTTTAGTAATTTACGCATATTAATCTTATTTAATTTTAACATATTTAAATGTATTATTATAAAATATAATTTAAGTATAATGTATATAAAGTCATATTCTTTAAAATATAATGTTAAAGATCAAAATAGAACTTGATTTCATTGACATATTAACTTGTTAATCTATTTAAAGATATGTTTGATTATTTATTCAAAAATGTTAAAATGAAATAGGCTTTTAAGTAAACTGACATGTCATATCAGATTTCTATCAAGCTCAGACTATCCATAGGTCAGACTTAAACCTTAAATTTTTTGACATGATCAGGTCTAATTAAGCCTAGCTCATCAATTCAGCTTATTCCCACCCCTAACCACAAATGGACATTTAATCTTTATTTTCTCTTAAGAGATATAATTTTCATTTAGATGTATTTATTATTTTTTTAAATATTTTTCTATTAATACTACTAAATGTTTTAGAGGATGAAAATTTGGAATTAAACATTTTCATATATAAAATGTACAAATTAAATCCATAACTTATTATTATAATATATGTGAAAAAGGTCAAAAATATTATTGTATTATTCGTATTTTTAGCATTTCTTATGCTTTGAATAATTCAGATTTAATAAATTTCAGTTTGGCTTGTTAAAAAAATTTAGATAGAGTTGGTAATTTTTTTCTAAAAAATTTGACCGCAAAAGTCACACATTAAATATAAATAAATGAAACGTCGCCTTCTAACAACTAAACTTGTACTTTTTTTTACAACAACCAATATTAATAATAAAAAATATGTTAATATTATTAATATTTTGTTGAATAAAAATTAAACATACGACTTTATCACTTTAGTATGGAATTCTCTCATCTCAACCACCGAACCGATCTTATATTCTTAACAAATAAAATTGGCATTTTAGATAGGATAGTGACAACTTATTCCCTAATCAAGTCGTGTTACCTTATCTTTGTTTTAGCCAGTCATGTTTTGTAACAAGAGATATGTGAAGTTAAAGAACCAATAAATGAGACTAATAGGATTCGGATGGATCCACTATTAATCAATCCTATTCATACGTTGCATGCTCAAATACCTCAAACTTATAGTTGGAGTTTTCTGTCAGCATATAAAAAAAACTATGTGGAGTAGGATTATTAATAGGGAAAATTTTGTTACATGAAAGAAAAATAAAATACTTGATATGTCATATTTTTATATAAAAAATCAAAATCAAAATCAAAATAAGAAAGACCATACCATCTACACAATGGACGAATATTTTAATAAGCTAACGTTAAAATTAATTTAATAAATAATTGTAGTATCCATTTGATGTATTCACTTGCATAAAGAATATTCGATTTCTAGTTAATATGATCTCACAATAAAATAAAAATCAAGATTGAATATACTTAATAATTGGTCAATGTATCTCATAATTGGAAGAAAACAAATAATTTTTTGTTATAAAAAGAATGTAAAAAATTATATATTTTAGGTAAGGTAAAAGTTGTGAAAGTTTACACCGTGGATTGGTATTTCAAATTTGTTCAATACTCCAACAACCAAAAACGTCTTCGATAATATTTTTATTTTTATTTTTTTATAAATAAATGTTAATATATATATATTAAGAGAAAGGAAAAATATTAGTTACTAAAGATTGAACTATGAATCTTCAGCCTCTAACTCCTTAGGTCATATCAATAGACTACTCGCTTGATTCATAATTACTTTCGTAAAAAATAAAATTAATGACACGTCTAAGAAGAAGTGACTAAATTATACAAGAGATTATTTGATAACATGTAGTAATATAGCATTTTCTTTAATAATTTGATTTGAATATATCATTAATATAATATATATATATATATATATATATATATATATGTTGGCATATTTTTAAATGTGTGTGAAAATATATTATTTCTCTATTAATTAAATGATTTGACACCATATCGGTAGATACATGCGTAAAATAACTTCACATGTAGTATATAAAAGTTTAATTCTTTTTATATTTCAAAATAATATTTGAAATTTTGTTAATAATTTTTGAAATTATGTTCATTCTCCGTATGTTTGAAGGAAATATAAACGAAGCTTTTGATGAGATGTGACAAAAAAAAGTACCCTTCGATCCACTTCTTCGGACATTGAAAATGCTTATATTTTTCTCAATCGTTTATTTCAAGGATGTATGTTGGGCTACACATTGAAACGAATGTTAGATTTAAACTTGGGCCCGAAATACTTACCCTCTCATCTATATTTCCAAAGAAAATTAAATTAAACTTAATTTTAAACTTAATTTTAACTTATTTTAGTAATTAATAAATTTTAAATTTATTTTTGTGAAAACACTTATGTTGTCATTAATATCACTTAAAATTGACTCACTTAAAATTTTGTTCGATTTAAACCATTTTAAAGTTCATCCAACTCCGCGATTTTTACCCTCAAATGTTTACACTACCGAAACCATAGCTTGTTTTTTTACCAAAATAAAGCTTTAAATCACAATGATTCCAAACATAGAATTATAACATACCGTGCATTTGTCAGAGTTTCTCAATACTAGAGAATCAATTACAAATCCCACAGCTTGTTGATTTAACATATTCATCTATATTTGTTGGATGGAATCTTAAAAGTAATAAAAAAAAGACTATTTATGATTCATAATGGTAAGACTTGTTTCTATTACTTATGACAAAAAAAAATATACCAAGCTCAAAAGTTTACCTCTAATGCCAACGTACAGATGTTGCTAACTCAATTGGCCTTGCACAATTATATGGTTCATTAAAATCAGTTTTGAGCAAAAATTGAATAGTCAATTAATCTTGATACTTCAATAACCAAACAATTCATTAATTCAACATTAAATTTTCTTCTAAATCAACAAAAACAAGCAAAACATTAAACAACCACAGTTTTGTTCTTAAAAAGGACAAAAATTGAGGACTTAATACAACAACTCTATTGTAGGCACTCTATTGATCAGTAGGCATTGTCTTGATAATATCAGAATCACCTGAAAACAACAATGAAATGTTTAGAAGAATGAAAAGCAAAATATATTTCCTAATAATAAAACAATAAGAGCAACATAATACCAGGATCAACGATGCTGAGACAGCACACTCTGTAGTATTTTCCACAAGCAGTACCAAGATCCACATTGTCTTCAAGAGAAAAAAACACTTGATTAAAACATTTGAATAGAACTTAATTGTGATTAATAAAAGAACATCAACAAAGACAGCAACGATAAAAACCAATTCTATAGAAATGTCCTCATAGAAATACCAAATTTCCAATACACAATAGCTTAACCAATCAAGTGCAATCTTCAAAAAAGAAGTAAGCAGTAGAGTAAATACAAGTACTATCCTAAGTTCTACGAAACATACACTTAGTATGGAGTAGAAAATTCTTAATAACATTAGTGAATCTTCAAGTGAAAAATAAGCAGCAAGTATGTAAAATGGAACCCTTAGATCAAATAAGTATATGGTGTCCAACATGTGTCAATGTCCTAATCAACACAACACTGAAATTTGCAATTACATACATTCAATCAACATTACTTTTCAAAAAATTATTACTGGTGCCTACTTGTCAGTGTCAGGGTCTGTGACCGTCCTTCATAAACAAGAACAACAGAAGTTTTCACAGCGAAAATTTGCCATTGAGTAAGATAGTACTTATAACAGGATTGCAAATCATAAAAATTTCATCAATATAGACCATTTAATTTAACATAATCTAGCAAGCTATCACTGTTGAAAAAACCTTCAAAAAACTACACAAGACAAATAAATCATTCTTGTCAAAGCAATACAAAAGCAGCTTAATACTGACATAGGCAATAGAATAACTAAGTGAAGTTCAAATTACCAAAGCTAGCCCCAAACTGTAAACAATGAATTTACCAAAAACTGGCCTACAGTGTGCATTAACAGAACATTGGACAAAAAATAAGCTATAAACACAGACTAGTGAATACAACACCACTCCATTTAGAAAGGACTCAAATGACAAGTACCCTAATCTATTGAATCATTGATCAAATCATACTTGAGACATTTATTATTAATAATTTAGTGTTAAAAGTTAAAATTGAAAAATGTTAAAAGTGATTAGATATAAAACTTACTCCCATTGTAGTGATGAACTCCAACCTTCGCCAACATAGCATAGTACTCAATTTCAGATTTCCTCAATGGTGGACAGTTGTTGGCAATAATGATCAATTTTCCTGTAAACAATTAGAAATAAAATTAAAAATGAACTAAATACACAAGCAAAATCCACAATAGCTATAAAAAGAATATGTTATAATATTGCAAATTCTAGTCTCCGCAATTAGATTTCAATCTCCATTTTACATAGCAAACTACTCAGCCCAAACAAAAACCATACAAAACGCCATTTTCCTACAACATTTAAGAAAAATCAAATTCACAGCCAGATTTCACAACCCGAAACCATTCATTCTCACAAAAATCCAAACAAAACAAATAAAAACTCCAATTTAACACCTATCAATACATTAAAAAAATAATCTAGTTACTTTAAAAAAATTACAAAACAATCCATCCATATAATCAAGCTGAAAACCAAACAATGAGTAATAATAATCAGATCAGGGAAATAAAATGCAAAAAAAATGAACAAAATAACCTTTGGAGCTTCTAAGAGATTTGAGAACAGTTTTATAACCCAAAGTATACTTCCCACTCTTCATTACAAGAGCAAGTCGGTTGTTAATACTTTCATGGGTCTTCTTCTGCAAAAACCACACAAAAGAAGAATTATAATTTTCCAAAAAGAAAAAATAACAGAATCAATTAACATATACATGAATAAAGAGGAGAAGAAAAAGAAAAAGAAAATCGGAGAAAAATCATGAGAGGAATTACGGTTTTCTTTGCGGCAACCATGGTGGAGTATAATATTAGGGTTACGAGAAAGATTTGTGCGAATAAACAAAAAACCCTAATTTTGCAGAAGCAATCGAGCTATATAAACAACAGTGATAACAGTAGTAACTATTTGTTTGTTTTTTTTTTTTTTTTTTTTTGGGTTTTTCTGAATTGGTTAAGTGGGCTATGTTTTATTTTATGGGCTTGACTTTAAATTATAGGCGTTGCACAGATATTGGATTATTTGTGGTTTGTTTTTGACCAAAGAGAGTGGTGGTATGAAAAAATAGAAAAGATTTATTTTATTATATACTCCTTCCTATCCTCTTAGCCCGCAAAAAATAAAATTAAACATAATTAGGATTTTTTATATTAATATTTTACTTTTCAAAGTTTTATACTAAATTATCATCGAAAATAAAAGAATATTTTTTTTTAAGTCTAGTAGGTAATGGCATCCTGGGAATACGAAAATTTAGTGATATAAAATATTTTTTTCAGCCTCTTAATAATTAAGTTATTTATTATATAATAAATTAAAAATTTTTGAAATATTTAAAAAAAAATCAAAATACTATTAATAAAATAAAATAACATATAATACATTAAATTTAAAAAAAATATGCGGTTAATTAAACGTGTCATAACAAATAACGTGTTATATTATTTTAACAACTCCGTCGTATTTTATAGATAAATTTATATTATTATAATAGTTCTATCTTATTTTACAGATAAATTAGCCACTCAATTCTATTTTGTTAACCATTTCATCTTTTTCGTCCCTTTTTTTATCTAATAATTAAAAATTAATACAAATAATAATAATTAAAAATTGAAGAAAAAAATACATCAAATTTAAAAGATTAAACTCATATGTTGCATGTACAAGGCTATAGAAGATGAAACTTATGAATTTCTAAAGTTATTGTGCATTCACCTATTGGAATATGAAACATATGAGTTTATGGTTTTCTTCTCTTCTCATATTTTGTTTCATTTTATTAATATAATTTATTATTTTTAATTTTAATTATTTTAATTATTATTATTATTATTATTAATTTTTACTTATTAGATCCAGAAAAAAAGAAAGAGAAAGTGGTTAACAAAATAGAATTAATTGATTAATTTATCTGCAAAATAAGATAAAATTGTTATAATGATATAAATTTATCTATAAAAATTTATACAGCATATTGTTAAAATAACATAACACGTCATTTGTTCTAGCACATTTAATTAACCTTGTTTTTCCTCTTGAAGTTAATGTATTTATTTTATTAATAGTATTATGATTTTTTTAATATTTTAATTTATTAAATAATCAATAACTAATTAAGTTATTAAAAAGACGGGGGGGGGGGGGGGGGGAGCCCCCATGTTGGTTT
>NC_021161.2:4009138-4055468 GCF_000331145.2 Cicer arietinum
GGGGGGGGGGAGTCGCATCCCATGTGAGTTCTACCGAGTCTAAAAAATAATTTATTCGCACGTTGCAAGACCAGAGAGGGACTTCACGAAGGATTGAAAAGTATGACAATTTTATATTTTATTTTTGGAACGTAGGATAATTTGGTTTAAAATTTTAAAAAGTAAAATATTAATATAAAAAATCTACAAACAATTCAATGTGAATAGAAAAAAAATCTTCATTTTTTTCTCTTATCCTTTTATTTTCAAGAAAAATAGTTGAGTTTAATCAAAAAGTAAATAAAATTTAGTAAAGAATATGCACTTGATTAATGGAATGAGCCACCCTTGAGTTTGAGGAAGGTTGGACTATAGTATCAGAAATGACAAAAAAATTATCAAGATATACACATTGAGAAATAGTAGGATCAACATCACCAAAGAAGAAACTACATTTCTTGTAATAAGTATCTTACCAATAATTTTCCAAAAACAGCCTCAACCTCTCACATGTCACATGTAAGATAATCATGCATGTGTTGTCCAAAAATAACTCCAATATATACTGTGGTCATCTACCAGAGTTAAGATGATATCTTGTATACATGAGTTAAAACTAAATGCAACCGACTATTACTTCAAGTAGGCTATTTGCTTCACGTTGCCATGAAGGATGAGAAGGAAGGAGTACATACAATCTCATTACATAGCCATTTATTTACTTCACGTTGCCATATTATTGAAGATGCAAGAATTTTATTTTTCAATTTATGAATATATTATTGAACTTCTGTAGTCTAATAAATGGGTAGGTAATTCCTATGCCTCCTAATAAACTTTTATTATATTAATTATTAAGGAATAATGTTTACACTCTTAAATCAATAAATTATTTATTATTATTATTTTAAGAAAAATATTTAACACTTTTAGAGAAATAAATATTTATTTTTAAGATACTCGTATTCTAAGACTATAATGTTTGAAAATGATCATTTTTTTCCATAAAATTTCTCAAAAAAAAAAAAAAATAAATAAACTTTAAATCGATGTCCATTCAAATTCCTATATTTTTTATAATTTATCAAAAGACATCTTTTAAATAAATAAAAAATATTATTAGAAACGTAAGTATTTTTTGTGGTGTTTTTTAAATCTTGAAAACAAAAATAAAAGTGAATTAACAATCATCTAAATTTATTAACAAGACCCAAATTCATTAAAAAAAAAAAAAAGTTTCACACGAGGAGGTTCATTTAGCCACACCATATGTTGGACTCAATAGAAGCATATTTGGCTAGGTAATAGACAATACATTAACTACCGTCTCATTTTTTTTAGAAACAAATATTTGAATTACACTAAAACATACTACTAAATACTTATTTTACCAATAATAACTTTTCCTTTTCATATCCTTATATATATGAGCTTTTGTTATTTTAAATATAAATTATTCAAAAACTAAAATTGTACATTGATAAAAATAAATAAAGAAAAGACTACAAAAAAGAAAAATAAAGAAACTAATAGAGCAATTAACTCAAATAAAAATATTGTTTAGTAGATCATTAATAAAAAGTGATATTACTCCTATAATATTAAAATACTTTTAATATATAACACTATAAGTAAACTTTTTTTATAAGTAACAAAATTATATGGAAAGTTAAATAAAGTACAAGGATACTTTAACTCAATATATCAAATTTTTTGAAACAATAACACATTACATCAAATATCTTTTAAGATTAAATAGACTTAAGATATTCCAACGAGTTCATACATCCATCATGCTACTTCCAATTCAAATACTCTCTACCCTTGATACAAACCAACTACAAGATAAAGTTTTTAAACTTTGTCAAGATTGTTAATTAGGTGATCCAATAACCTCCCCCTCAAAAATTTATTTTGTTATGCACACCTCACAAACACCATACCACAATGTTCCAAATAAAATATCTCACCTTATAATTCTTTTTGTCTATCACCACCATTCTATATTGTAAAAAATTAACAACCACATCCACTTTTCACACACCCAACTAATCATAAATTGATTGTGATATCACTTAAAAAATAATTCTCCACACCAAAACAACTCATTTGCAACTGTTAAATTAGTTTACTTTAGTTGCAAATTATTTACAAATTATTTAAATTAGTTGCAAGTTGATTGTAATAGTCACTTTTTGATATATATATATATATATCATCTCACAATTATTGTAATTAATAATTATTTTCATTCAATTAATTCAATTTAATTTCTACTTTTCTTTCTTTCATGTTTAATATGTATCGATTTTTTGCATATTCTATGAACAACACCTTTACAAAAGAAGATAAACATCAACATGTTTTGCTTCCAACGATTTTATAATAACAAAAACAAACGACCTAAACAAATTTCCTAATATTCCATCAACTGAGAGCCAACACCTAATTCCAACTACAATCAACATCCAAATGACACAAATCTTCAACTCGAATAAGCTTATTTACAAACGAAGCATACAATCATGGAAATAGATTATAAAAACTATTCAAACCAAACTATTTATCCACTCAAAATCTAGCCACATCACCAAACCTCATCAATAAAACCAATAAGATTTGAAATAAGCAAATATCTCATATAACATAAAAAGATTGAATATTTGAAAGACTAAATTAAGTTTAGTCATGCAATAATTTATAGTCTCAATTATCATGTAGATCCACCAATTAGTTGCAGTATGATCGCCAACAACTAATTGATTAAAAACATGTAAATGATGACTAATTGATCAATCATAACAGAACAATAGAAACATTTAAGTGAACAATAAAAAGTAATTAAACTAAAACTAGAATACATAACTAAGATATAGTAAAAAGTATCTCAATTACAAGATTCATCAATGACTAGGGAAGAAAGTTTAGTTACTCATTATTGTAAAGAAAATCAAATCAAGAACAATGGTGTTCATTAAATTTTAAATAAAAAAAAAACCTATGAATAGAATAATTCTTATTTCAAAATTTAAGACACTTTACTCCAACTTCAATTTTTCAAAATTTAAGACACTTTACTCCAACTTCAATTTTTCAAAATATGTTTTTGTTTCCTCTTTTGGATTGAAATGTGGGTTTTTTAAATAAAAAGAATGATAGAGTTGGTACTATTTTTATGCCAAGTAATCGATTTGCTATTATATGCTTTCTTTTTATATCCTTCCATTCAAGTTCAGGGGCGCTTTTTATATTTCTTCTGTGAATTAGCTATCTGATTTCTTTACACGACATTTGTTTTCGATAATTTAGCTAATTTACTTCTGTCTCTCAGTAACTCATTTTTATCTAATATAAAGTATAATATAATATATTTCAAAATTTAAGACACTTTACTCCAACTTCAATTTTTCAAAATATGTTTTTGTTTCCTCTTTTGGATTGAAATGTGGGTTTTTTAAATAAAAAGAATGATAGAGTTGGTACTATTTTTATGCCAAGTAATCGATTTGCTATTATATGCTTTCTTTTTATATCCTTCCATTCAAGTTCAGGGGCGCTTTTTATATTTCTTCTGTGAATTAGCTATCTGATTTCTTTACACGACATTTGTTTTCGATAATTTAGCTAATTTACTTCTGTCTCTCAGTAACTCATTTTTATCTAATATAAAGTATAATATAATATAATATAATATAATATAATATAATATAATATAATATAATATAATATAATATAATATAATATAATATAATATAATATAATATAATATAATATAATATAATATAATATAATATAATATAATATAATATAATATAATATAATATAATATAATATAATATAATATAATATAATATATTTACATATATGATGTAGCTAAATATCACTAGAAGGGGGGTTGAATAGGGATTTTGATGTTAAAAATAAATTTTAAGTGTTTTTTAAAAACTATTCTCTCGCTGAGGATGGCTAGCTCGAGGATTGGATTTTTCAAATCGTTAGATCTAAGTTGAGCAAAAGAGTAGGAGCAGAGTATGAGGGACACACACACAACTTTATATTGGTTCACCCAAAGATGGCTATGTCCAGTCATCACACCCTTGTGAGATTTCACTAACTTTCAAACAGATCGATTCTCAACCCGAGGATGATTACAAACTGTGTATTATCAAGCTTCACCAAGCTTACAATCAATTTTCAAATATTTCCAAGTTTCACTCACTAGGAAATTACAAAGTAGAATGAGAGTGATTGATACTTAATATTTTCTCAAAGGATAGTGTAGGATCAAAGAAAGTAATAAGAGAGGATGTGATTTGCTTCTTGAAAGCTTTAAGATGCTTGATCTTTTTTATGCAGTTGTGTTGTGTGTCTTCCAATGGAGAGCTTGTTTGCATTTTATAGAGATCCAAGCCCTTGATGACCGTTGGAAATCATTTTTCAAAGGATCCAAGGTTTTTTCATCATAATTACAGAACTGTCATTCAGCTTGTTAGGCCAGGCATATCCCATCCTCACGCAGCATAGCTTTGATCTTGACATGTCCTTGTTTTTTCTCTTTAATCAGAATGCAAGGCTGTTTCTTTGACCATGTGAGCTGCATTTTTCGAAGCCTTTAAGGTCTAGGTTGATTTCACCTTTTGAGATGATGTTGACAAGAGAGAAAAAGCCACCCTATGACATAGGACTGTCATACTCAGTCCGAGGATCAGATCTGGCAGCAACATGTGATCTTCCATTTTTGGCTTGTTTCAAGTTGCCTTTTGTTAACTTGACTTCTTCATGTATTAAAACGTGCAAGCCCAATAAATGATCTAATTTTAGCCTTTGCACATGCTTGATGGGTTGCTTTCAACATAGTTGGTCCATCCTTAGCCTATTCTGCCATCCTCACAGATTTAGATCTAGCTATTCTTGTCCTTTTCCTTTTGGCCTTCTAACTTTTATTTCAAATACTATTTCTTTGACTTAGTTATATATTTCTTTAATGAATAAGAGCATTTGTACTGGTGAGGTCACAACTTGGGCAGATCTGGAGATTTTCACTTTGCAGCCCATCCTCACGAGGTGTTCTTGATCATATGCCATCCTCACGTGGTTTTCTTGATCATAAGCCATCCTCTCGTGGTTTTCCATCCTCAGGCCAAAATTATATTTTCCTTCTTTTTGCCTTAATGATTAATAACTTATTATCTTATATGAATACACTCAAGAGCACATGTTAGTCATTAACCATAATCATAATCTCTTAAGTAATTTTGTTATTATTAAAATCATTTGAGAGATTTTGTCTCAACAATATATACTTCATATATTATTACTTGAATTCTTTTCATCTTTTCTACATAATAAAAAGCAAATTATTTAAAAATTTATATAATATCATATAATTGCTCTAAAAATAAGTAATAATAAACTCCATACTTAACCTTTGATTGGCCTCAAGCAAGTTATGGCTCAAATATGAATTAAAATTTTAAAGAGAAACAAACAAATAATAAAAATGAAATTCGCCTAAATACCATGAATCTTTCAATTTGAGCAAAAATCCTTTAAAAATTTTAAGATTAATTAAATCAAACACAAAAAAAACTTATAGTTCATGTCAACTAAGTAAGATGAATTGTCATAGTTCAAAGTGCATAATGATGCATGTTGCTTCTAAGCATTTAATATCTTGAGACTATTAGTATAACTATAACTAATCTTCAATCTATTCGGTGAAACAACACTTCACTTCATCTTTCGTAATGTGAGTAACCTCCAAATTAATAAGTGGGATGATCTTTTATTATATTTTTAATTCTTTATACTAAGTCGTCATTTACTTCTTTTTCTTGTCCCTTAGTTCATGAAGTTTTTATTTCTCAGTTGTCGTACGTTAAAGATTTAATTCACTTTAAATTAGACTTAATTGTTTTAGTTTTTGTCCATCTTAAAACACTTAAACTTATTCACAACAAGAAATTCTTGTGTCAAAACTAAGGAACATCTCTATTCTATCAAACATAGTTTAAAAGTTTCAGTTTAGTCTGAACTACACGTTGATCCCTAGGCATTGCTCAAAAATCAAACACAATAGTGGCTTTATATAATAAACTTCAAACACGTAATTCAAGTAAAACAAGCCAATAAATATGTCATCACAAGCACTACAAGAGAGCAAGGGTCAAAATATATGTTATCTCCCCGCACTAGCATATAAAGCATGATTCTCAATGTATAATATTCAAATAGACACAAAATAAAATAAATAAATGAGAGAAAGGAAAAGTGACTTCTCCGAAAGAGCTTTGCAGTTAAAACTTTTATTTCTTAAAAAAAAAATTAAACATACCAAAATAGTAAACTTATTAACGCAGGTTGCCTCCTACAAAATGCTTGTTTAACATCACGAGCTTGACTACATTTTAAGGATGAATCAGACGACAGTCTAAGGATGAATCAAACGACTCTCCAAATGCATATTTCACCTTTAAGGTACTCCCTCTTCTTAACTTCCTATTTCCCAATCACATGGTTCACATTTTTCTTTCTTTTTCTATGTGGTGAATGAGTTTCGAAAGACGGTGAAATTATAATTTCATCTCCACTTACCACTATACTAGGATCTTGTAAAATAAGATATTTTTGCAAAGCGTATTGCATCTTGTAGTCACTAAAATCATTAGTAACAACCACATTATCAAAATATGAAGAAATAATATGAGAGAAATTTTCAAAGGAATTTAACGCTTTAAAAACATATCCTTTCTTACCACACCTTAAATTCATTTGTCCCTTTTCAACGTCAACTATAGCATCATGGTTAATATAATTTTTTTCAAAATAATTGGGGTCTCTTGACTTTTTTTATGATGATAACTATAGGGTCTTGTTGATTCTCTTCACAAGTGATCTGTTTCTATAAAAGCTATTTCTCTTTCAATAGATGTTTGTTCTTCATGTCCAAGTTCTTCATTAAACTCTTTCTCAATCTTGATAGATAATCTTGGCTTCATTTGTCTTGGGCTTAATTTGAGTGGGTGACGTGTATTGAGTCTTTTGAGATAACTCAGGAAGGGTATTTTGCATGAAGGTCGTATGTTTCTCACCAATCTCTAGCTCATTTTCCTATTTTGGATATTGAAACTGCATGCAAGGTGATATGTAAGTAATGTTTCACTTGTTCGAGTATGGATCATATTGATACCCATCAGGGCAGAACTCTTAGGAATTCCAGTAATATCATGCCTCACCAAGTCTAAATATTGACAAAGAGGATGAGTAAATGTCTCTAATTGTCTTTTAAGAGTTTTCAATTTAGCCTCTAATATATATTCAACCATTGTTTTCCTCTTAAACGTGATTCGTTATTGGTTACGATGATGTAATCTTCCGTAGTTTTCCTTTTGACCATTTTTTATTTTTTACAAAAACAAAAATCAACTGTGAATAGACCCGAATAGTAGGTTAGGCATAAAAAAAACTAATACTAACTAAATAAATAATAATGTTGTTTTTACTTTTTAATAAAATAAAGTGCAAAACAAATTGAAATGATAATAGAAATAAGAAAAAAGATATAGTTTAAAAAAAATTAATAATAGTAACAATGAAAATTAAAACAACTTATTTATTTTTTGTTTCTGAATAAAATAAATAAAAAGCCTAAAATAATGGAAATCTATTTCACTTAATATTGTTAAATTAATCTTCGACAATGGCGTCAAAAATTTATTGCGTTAAAAACACATTCAAAAAATGTATTCTATTGTAGAAGTAGTATAAAAAATTATCTACATATTTAAATTAATTAACAAGTAATAAACTAATAAAAATTATTTATTATTTAGACTACAATAATGATTGAGAAAAACATATGATCACAATTTCATTATAACTTTGATTAATTATCTCATATTATAGTTCTATTTAAATTCCTTTCTTTTCATTCAATTACCAATCCCTTTATCAATAAGACTATTAATTTATCTAGTCATTTGTGATTAATATTATTTTTCCTAAATTAATAATTTGTTTTGTTATGCATAGAATTTTAATTCAAGAAAAGCATACAGCGTAAAAAAGTTGAATGATTGAAAGATTAAAATTAAGTTTAGTCATGCAATAATTTATAGTTTTAATTATCTTATAGTCTACTAATTAATTGTAGTATGATCGTTAACAACTAATTAATTAAGAACATGTAAAAGGTGATCAATCTAACATATGATTATAGATAACTAAAATATAATAAAATGTATCTTAATTACAAGTTTCACCGACGAGTAGATAACTAAAATATAATAAAATGTATCTTAATTACAAGTTTCACCGACGAGTAGAGTTTAGTTACTAGTTATTGTAAAGAAAATCAAATCAAGAATATTGGAATTCATATCCTTTCCCTTTTTACACCTTATGTGGGTTTATTTTAAACGATAGAGGTATTATTTTTATGCCACCATCCAAGCTCATATGCTCTTTTTCGCTGACCTAGCTAGCTTCTTTGTTTGAAGAAATACTGTAAGCATTTGATTGAATAAAGACTGTGTGAAGTAATAATGAATGATTCACGGTGAAGCAAATAGTAGTATGATAAATTCATGTTTGTAAGGTAATCATGAGTCATGACTCATACAAATGATTCACAGTGAAGCAAATAGTATAATCTCATAAATTCATGTCTCTGTAAGGCACTCATAACTCGTCCACTCAAACTCAAAGCACATATTCACACAAATTTCGCATTGAGCTCTTCAAGTTTAAATCTAAAATAAATAAATAAAAACTTATATATATGATTAGTACATTTAAAAATTAGGATTTAACAAAAGTCTAATTAATAAGAATATAATTATGTGGTCAAATATAACTATTTAAAAAAACAATATTGTGTAGTCTAAATACATTAATTTTCCATGGCATATGATATTGTATAGGTTCCCTACTCACTCCAAATTGTTAAAAGGAGAGTAATTGGAGATGTTAATGCATATATATATGTGTGGCTTATGTTTTAGGGCTCAAGAGACAAACCAACATAAATGTTTGCTTAGTGTAACTTTAGTGGTTAGGAGTGGTGTAGGTTATGTCGAGAGATTTGTATACTTTCCTTCTTTAGCTTTTTATCTTTTGGCGGCATGAAAGAAGAAGTTGATGTTGATATGACATCTTTTGTGGTTGATTTGGATTTTAAGGAATGGGTGCATCTTTTCTAATAAGACTTTAGAGGTATTAATTGAAGCTTTTATTGTGTTCATAGGTCTTAAGGTGTTGGTTTCGTATTGTTAGAAACTTATTTTCCTTAATGACTTTGTATTTTGGGTTGGAGACTTCTAGAAGTCTAACTTTCTTGTGTAAGTTGCATATCAATGTGTTCTAAGAGTAACTCATACCACCTCTATGTATATATAAGATTCTCTTAACTTTTTCTTTCCTTTTATACAAGTTACCTTAGAAAAATAATATTTTTCAAATGTTCTCTCAACTAGAAGTAATTGTAGTAATCTAGTCTCTTGTGCTAGACTCCATTATTTAACTTTTTGTTACTACAAATAGATATATTACATGTCCATCAACTATTTCTTTTGATTTTAAAGTATCTAGTAGGGTAATAGTAACTTTCTTAATTCTAATAATTTATTAAATTGAGCACCGTTTGACTTGCTATGCACTTTGGATGAAATTTTAGATTTATGAAACGGTGGAAAGTGACTTATGGGAAACATTTAGGGAGCCACTTTTAAGAGTGTGAATGAAATTGTTCATAAAGATTTTAACCATGTATTTACAGGATTGCCATTGTGTTCAATGTTGAAAAATATAATGCATTTTAATTTGTCATACCATTCTCATGCTTTCTTTTTGGTACAACCGTCCTCGCGTTTTATTTATTTATTATATATTACTTTGTATAAAAATGTTATGGCAAGTCATCATCGAAAAATTTATAATGTGTTTATGATTTTAAATTTGCGAATCAGACCATTGAAAAATATTGCAAATATATTATTTTTGTTAATGTAATTGAAGACTTCAGTATGTTGAATCATAAAGTGTTTCAATTAGTTGAAGTGTTGAAATTTAGTTTAAATACTAAAATTTTCAACGGAACACATATTTTTTTTTAATAAATATTTTATATCTTATGATCTCGATGACCTGACTCAAATCAACAGATTCATCACACAATATAATTGCTGAGTTTGATACAAAGTTACATATATATTTCCAAATCCATGAATTTGTATTTGGTGGAATAATAAATTTGATCAAAATCAACTCAATCTGACCCGTGTGCACTTAAACCAGAGGTAATCTTTTTGTCTATTATATTGAGACTCCCTTACAAATTTCACATATATTAAAAAATAATTGTAACAATAAATTAATTTGTAGAAAATGTGTGTTAATTAATTTTTCATGATTAGTCTTACAATTATTGATACTATAAATGTGCATTTAATTTGAAAAACATTAAGTAGTGGATTGAACAAAAGAACACAAGATAATATAGAAATGTATAAGATAATTTTGTGTCCTCTACTGTGTTTGATGATCGATGCACAAGACAAATAAATTTTCAGTGCACATTGGTTGATGTTTATGAATTGAACAAATTAACTACTAAAATTTTCTTATGAATATATATATTATATGTGTGTGCGCGCGCGCGAGAGAGAGAGAGAGATGGGGGATATCATAGTATAAAGAGAGGGAAAATATAGGAAATCGTAGATAGAGAGATAATAAGGAGAGACAAAAGATAGAGAGAGTAGAGAAAGAGAATATCATAATATAAAGAGAGGGGAAATACATGAAATCGTAGATAGATAGATAGATAAAAGAGAGAGACATAAGATAGAGAGAGAGTAGAGAAAGAAGATATCATAGTATAAAGATAAGAGAGAGACATGAGATTGTAGATAAAGAGATAAAAGGAAGAGAGAGACGATAAAGAGAGAGAATAATAAGAAACAATAAAAAAAATGAAGTTCAATAAAATAAAATAAAGAGAGAAAAATACGAGACAATAAAAAAAAATGAAGTACAATAAAAAAAAAAGAGGAATAATTTGTATCGAGATAAAAAGTTGTTTCATGATTTAGTGAAAAAAAATTATAATTAGTTTCAAAATCAAACAAAATAAAAAAAAATTATTTTATTTTATTCTATTTTTTTTTACAAATTAAACACAGTGTAAGTCCTAAATGTAAATTATATAAGGGTATTCTTGATTTACCTTATAGAATTAATGTGTTAATCGAAACCCGAAAAAGGAAATAAATGAGTAGGTTTATTTTTTTTACTTTTTTAGTGAAAAAAAAAGATGTATGTTAATGAAAGTATACATTAGGTATATAGTATAGAATTGAATGCTGGAGCTACCAGAAAATCTGAATTATTTTTCACTGCACTAGTGACGCAGTACATTAAGAAACCGTCAAGGGTAGAGGGGGTGCTAGCTGTGTGACCATTAAATAAGGGCAAACAACCTAATTAATGTATCTATGTTATTTAATTAATGCCAACAATACTTTTCTTCTCTTTCTCTCTTACTTCCCTATGTATATATCTACCCCAACTCAACTACAACAATTTCAATACCAAAACTCATTCTATTATATTGTTATTATTATTATTATTATTATTTAGTTACAAAAATAGTGAAAATGAAAAATTTTGAAGAAGAAGAAATTACAGAGCCAGTGAGTCCAACAGGGCAATATTTGAATAGCTCTGCTTTGTGTATATACATTTTGGGTGTTTTAGAATTTGAAATTCCAATTAATGACTGCCAAACCCTTTCATTGCTTCAAGATGTTTTCCTTCCCATCAACACACGTTTCTCCTCCATCATGGTATTCATTTTTTCTTATTACTTTGATATTTTTTTTGTTGATATATATATAGTAATGTTTGTTCTTAATTAGAATTAATTTCACTCACATCCTTAATGTGTGTGCTTTGTTTAACTTCTTTTTGCTGAACACACGTTTCTTCTTCATCAACATGGCAATTATTTTTTGTTTATTATTATTATTATTATTATTATTATTATTATTATTATTATTATTATTATTATTTTGATATATTTTTTTGACATAATGTGTGGAGTTTTTTATTTGATACATTGTAATCATGCTTATATATCAATTAGTATTAGCTTCATTCACATCTTTTAATTTCTTTTAAATCTCTATTTTTCTTTCTCTATCTCAATATTGTTTATGTGTGAGCTTTGTTAATTGAAAAATTATTACATAAAGTAGTTTGCTTCGAAGGGTCTGTACTCATGTTTGGAATGTTTAGCTTTAAATATGTGCCGTGTTGGAAATATTAGCTTTAAATACGATTTATCATAAAATCTTAGTACTGTATTTTGAGCATCTACTATATATGTATATTAATTTTAAAATTTTGACATATTTTTTATATTTTTTAAAATAGCTTAAAATATGCACTTCACGTGTTATTTTTTTTTTTTTTTTTAAAAAATGGACAAATAAAATGCAACATGAGATTTTCTCACGAGATATCATTCATCCTAATACCGCATATATATATAAAATTAGTGTGATTTAAAAAAAAAAATGTATACAAGATTTTTTTATGTGTGACATCTCATCTCTTTTTGTGATACTAAGCAAAAAGAGGTTGTCAACTATAAGAACCTTTTATATCAAAAAAAACTATATAAGAAAATAACCAAATTTTATAACCAAAACAAAAACTATAAGATCTAGCATATGGACCAAGAGTTGGAAAAACACATTTAATGATATCACATGGTTCAAGCATGTTTATTTATTAAAGTAGTACAATGAGATAATGAGAGAGAGAAAAGAACAAAAGCTACATTTTGATTAGGCTTCTTTTTCGTACATATTGTCACATAATATGTGTTTTTCTTAAATGCTGCCATTTTAAGATGAGAGTAATGCATATCGTGTGAGCTTTTTAGGCTTAGACTATTCAATTCTATTTGAAATTTGCCTTTCTAAATACTAAATAGCTATTATAAGATGAATTATGGAGATTAACTTTTTGTATTGATAATGATAGCGTACAATCTTTGTAAACGTGTACGAAATTAAATTACACCACAATATCATTTTGTTTATTAGGTTCCTTAAATATATCTATACAAATATATATAAGGCGTGATTTGATTAGATGCTTGCTAATTAAACTTATATACAGTTATCAATCATAAATTTTCATTTATATTTTTTTCTGAAATAAAAATAATTAAAGTTAAATATTTTTATGATCTAATGTTTGTGATTAGACAATATAAAATATATTTACATCGTTAATGTATATCAATTAAATTCATTATATATATACACACATTATATATACATAAAACTCTATGATAGTTACTTTTTTTTTTATCATTTTTATTTTATTTTAAAGAAGTGTTTGATTTTAGAACCTATTGTAGATATTTGATACATTATTATGTTTCCAAATATGTGGTTGTTTGAATGTGTGTGATTAATTGGACAAAATGTTTTTATATTATTGGAAAAAAAAAATGAATGAAAAACTAATGATGGAGTGGTTACTTGAATAGATTAGGGACCAAATAAATGGAGAGAAGAAATGGAAGAAAGTTGAAGTTAATTTGGAGGAGCATATTAAAATTCCTATATTTCCAAGTAACGAATCATCGAACTCATTATATGATGAATGTCTTGACGAGTATATGTCCAAAATAGCAATGGAACGTTTACCACAACAAAGGCCACTTTGGGAAATTCATATAATTAAATATCCAACAAAAAATGCAGCTGGTACTTTGATATTTAAACTTCATCATGCACTTGGTGATGGTTATTCTCTCATGGGTGCTCTTCTTTCATGTTTAGAAAGAGCTGATAACCCTTCTCTTCCTTTCACACTCCCATCAAGTCAAAGACCTAAATCTATTTTTAATACCAAAGCTATTTTTAAGAGATTTCCTTCTATTTTCTCCTCTGTATTTCGTAGTATGTTTGATTTTGGATGGAGTATTGCAAAAAGTAGTTTGATTGAAGATGATTTAACTCCAATAAGATCTCGTGCTGATGATGTTAAACTTCGACAAATTACTATCTCAAATGTATCATTCTTTATGGAGCATATCAAAGAAATCAAATCAAGACTTGGAGTGGTATGTGAAATACTTAAATAGAATTTTTAATTTTTTTTTTTAGTTTAGTTATATATATGCTTTTACACCTCTAATTTGGATCATGTGTCATGTTGTTACTTCAAATTTTATTGAGTCAATCAACATTTTTTACTTGAGAAGTTACAAAAATATGGTCCTTATATTGTTTTCTTTTACTCAAACTCAATAAATGTTATTTTGTTGTCTTAGTATATTAGGGTTTTATGACGGATTTGATAAATAAAACATCTTTTAAAGTTTAAATTTAAAATATTTAGTAAAATTTTGATAAAAGTTGCAAGATGTGAAATTACATTTGAAAAAGGGAACAATTTGAGACTTTTTAAATGTGAGTAGAATTTCATATTTTAATCGGAGAGGTTTGAGTAAAATCAAAATTCAATGATATTAATTAAATCATATTTTAATGGGTGAGTTTTTCTGTACACACTCTTTTTTTATATCTACCTGAGCTGCCATTAATATATGACACCAACTATATCATAAGTTTAATTGTCGCATCATCTATGTAATATGTTTTATATTATCAACACATTACAACTATTTATGAGTTTAAATCTAAAAGTATTTCTGATTAAAGTTGACATGATATATGAATAAAAAGAGAAAAGTGTGAGGAAAATATTATTCTTGAATGTTGATTCTTAGTTATAAATTTACATTAAATTTCTGACATGAGTTTGATAATAATTTAATTTTTGTGATGAATATTTGTACAGAGCATAAATGATGTGATTGCTGGGTTAATATTCTTTGGCATAAGGTTATATATGCTAGAAGTGAATCGAGAATCAAGAAAAGCAAACTCGACAGCATTGGTGTTATTGAATACAAGAAGTATCAAAGGTTATAAATCAGTTAAGGAGATGGTTAGTAAGAACAACAATGGTGCTGCTTGGGGGAATCAATTTGCATTTTTACATGTACCAATTCCAGAGTTAAATGATCCTAAATTTGAAAACCCACTTGAGTTTATTTGGGAAGCTCATAAAGAGATTAATAGGAAGAAAAATTCTTTGGTTACACCTCTTACCGGAATGCTTTTAAATATGGTCAAAACACTAAGAGGCCCTGAGGTTAGTACTTAATCACTCTTAATTAACTATTATAATTTAATTTATATATATTAACTTTCCCATAGGTTTATTTAATTGAAAATAAATGTGGTTTCAGGCTGCAGCTAGATATGTGCACAGTACATTAAGAAACTCAAGTACAACAATATCTAACATAATTGGGCCAGTGGAACAAATGGCTTTGGATAATCATCCAGTTAAAGGTTTATACTTCATGGTTGTTGGTCCACCAGAGGTATATCATTGCTTGCACTCAATCTTTTTTATACTTAATGACTACTCACAACATTTATTATTATTTATTATTATTTTGATAAGAAAGACTTAGGATAAAATGATGCGTCTCAAAGTATATTTTGATTTTGTTTTTGGAATTTCAGAGTCTCACGGTGACAATCATGAGCTATATGGGAAAGTTAAGAATTGCATTTGGTTCGGAGAAAGATTTCATTGACAAGCAAAAAATCAAGTGTTGTATGGAGAAATCTCTTGAGATGATAATTAAAGCATCAAGAAAGATTTCCTCATAAAAATAAAAGGAATATAACTATATTATATATTTAATTTTTTTAAATTCAAATATGGTATGTAATGATTCTGTAATAGTTGGTAATCTTTTTTCATATGTATGCATTTTTGTTGAACACAGGGGCATAAAAGATATTTCATATTGCACTAATTTACTTTATCATCCTAAGAATAGTGATTTTGAGGAACATATATTTATATATAATTTTTTTTTAGAAATTCTTAAGAAAATTTGAAGTTATTATCTTTGTCTTCCATTATAAAAATAATTTTCTAAAAAAAATGTCATTTATCAAAAATGATTTTCAAGAGAATTTCTTAAAATAAAATTTTCAAAAGAAGCTATTGAAAATATTTCATTTTGAAGACGTTTTTAATTTTTTTAAATTATAATTTTTTTGGTCACCTAGTTTTTTATTTTATTAAAAGGTGTAATATTATGAATCTATAATTTTACAGTTGTGTCAAATTTTCCACCATTGTTTTTACTGACCAAAAAATTATAATAAATAAATAAAAACTTTTAAAAGCAATATTTTTAAAAGTGAATATTTAAAAAATTGTGACAAACAAACCCATAATTGACTCAAAGTATAATTGGGGCAGCCCACATTTCTTTTTGAAAAATGGTTGTTTGCCAATTGACCAGATCCATAATACTGAATATTGGTTTCAGTCAAGTTTCAATCATATTAAATGTTTGTTGCTTGAACAAAAACTATAAGGTCATTGTTCATCTATACGCCAATATTTATTTAAAATTTGTAAACAATAAGATTGAATTTTTAAATAACATTATTAATCCCATTCTTTACAATTAGATTAAAATTTTACACTATCAATTTTAAAATCTGATAAAATAATGAGAATTTTGGTGGTAAGAGCACATCCAAACTATAGTGGATTGCACTCATATATGGACCGACCATTTTGTAATAGATTGCAAATTATTAAGCCCAATTCACCCATTATAGGCTATCCGGACTTAAATTAGCCTGACAAATTTTAAATTTTATGTTATTCACAATTATTTATTTATTTAATTACATTATTGTACTTCTACATTGTATTCAATCATAATAATTTAATATGTCACATTGTATTATAAATTATAATTGAATCACACTATAAAATAATTTTACAATTTCATTTCATTACCTTTATTCTCTCTGTCTTTATATATACTATATAGGAGGATCAAATTATACTCATAAATTTTACAAAATTCAGTTTTGATTGAAACTTTATGTTATATGATCACATATATACTCATAAATTTTACAAAATTCAGTTTTGATTGAAACTTTATGTTATATGATCACATATGCAAAATTTTACAAATATCTAAAATCATTTGATATAGTAGTGAGATACATCAAAGTTAACATCTTATATGTATTTATAAACATCATACGTTATTGAGTGGTGTTTTATTAATGTAATAATACATTGAAGTTCATTGATGTAATAATGGTTTTTTGTTCAAGGTAGAAAAGACATTTGAACTCATTGAACACTTACAAAGAGATTTACATTTATCTCATTCCAACAACACTAGTCATATCGAACTTGCAACCTACACATTCAATAAATAAAGGTTAAATTAAACACAAAGTGTGTCTGAAAAATTAATTTTTACTCTCTATACCATCTCCATCCCAATTAAACGCACTATTTTTCCTACATAAGTAGGAATATAAATATGTTGATAGATCAATATGAGCATATGGCCCAGTCTAGGTTATATATATATATATATATATATATATATATATATATATATATATATATAAAAAAAAAGTCTTTTATATTTATTATATCAATCTATTTATTAAATATAAATAAATTTATTATTACTACTATATTTATATTAATATTATTTTTTATTTTTTATGTTAAATTATAAATTTATTATTATTTTATGTAATTTAAACATATTGCTCTTTTTAAAATGAACGCTGCGAGTTTCTCTATGCAAATGTTAAGAAAATAAAAGAAAAAAATTAATTAAAGTTGTATTTCACATTTTTGGTAAAAAAAATTGTGTTTAATATTAATCTCTTAAAAAATAGTTTAAAGGTGGGCTCTTATTATTTATAATAATAAATAAATAAAAATAAAATATTTTATTAAAATTTATTAAAAATAATGTGATTCACCGAAAATATTAAACCGTCCAAAAGGTGTACTTTCCACATTTCTTTTGGTAGAACTCGTGAAGTAAATTAAATAACCGACAAAGCTAGTGTGACCATTAAAAAAGTAAACCAAACAAACCGAAATATTTACTCAATGCTTATCTCGTCCTTCCCATTATATGTATAAGTTATAACATACACACACACACCCAAACTCTATAACTCATTATTATGAACCAATAAACACTTAAATATATTATGGAAGGGTTTGTGGAAGAAGTTGAAGAGCCCGTTAGTCCTACAGGACAATATTTGAATAGTTCTTCATTGTGTGTATACATTTTAGGTGTCTTAGAATTTGAGGTTCCAATTGATGACAATATTCAAACTTTGTCACTTCTTCACAATGTATTTCTTCCCATCAACACACGTTTCTCCTCCATTATGGTAATCAATCATCTTCTCCTCACTCATATATATGCATATATATTTTCTATTTTAATGTTACATACATTTTTACTCATTATAAAATCTCTTTCTATTCAGTTTAATATAATAATAATTATTATTATCTACATTTACTTCACCATTTGGTGATATAAGGGTATAAATATATAATAATTTTTTATCAAAATATCATATGATGACATTTTAACCTTCTATTTAACTTCTATTTAACTGTTAATAAAAAAGTAATTAGTATAGATATCCGAACAAACCAACAATGCAACAACATTAACATTTTTTAAGGTGTATTTTGTGTCGAGGTGCTTGTGCTTGTCTTAATGGTTGTGATATCTAATTTATATTAAAATGTTGATGTGTATTTTTCACACATATTAAATGATATTATGAAATAAACACCAAGTTGAAAATCTAATCATAGATATTTATTTAAATAGATTAAGGACAAAAATGGAGAGAAAAAATGGAAGAAAGTTGAAGTGAAGCTAGAGGAACATGTTAAAAATCCTGTATTTCCAAGTAGAAAATCATCACTCTATGATGAATATGTTGATGATTATATATCAACAATAGCAATGGAACATTTACCGGAACATAGACCACTTTGGGAGATTCACCTTATTAAATATCCAACAAAAAATGGAGCAAGTACCTTAGTATTCAAACTTCATCATGCACTTGGAGATGGTTACTCTCTCATGGGTGCTCTTCTTTCATGTTTACAAAGAGTTGATAATCCCTCTCTTCCATTCACACTTCCATCAACTCAAACACCTAAATCAATTTTCAACACCAAACCTTTTTCTAAGAGATCATTTCCCTCCATTTTCCCCAAAGTATTCAACACTATTTCGGATTTTGGATGGAGTATATTAAAAAGTAGTTTGGTTGAAGATGATTTAACTCCAATAAGATCTTGTGCGGATGACATGAAGCTTCGACACATTACTATCTCAAGTGTGTCATTTTCTATGAATCGCATCAAAGAAGTGAAATCAAGACTTGGAGTAGTAAGTGAAATATCTCAAATTAATTTGTGCATACCAATTTAATCTTTATACATATAATTTGAATTATGGTTAACAATTGCAATTGTAGTTGCATATTTCAATTCTTTTTCACTTTTGATTGTAAAAATATCATTGATTTTACTTCGTTGTCTGTTTTTAAAAGATTTATAAAGAAAATAGCGTAAAAAATTGTTTGTTCTAAGTATATTTTTGAAAACACAAAATAAAATGAAATTGGTGATAATTTTACGATTAAAAGTGAATATAAAAAAAAAAAGATTTTTGTCTCAAATAAAAAAAATCTTTAAATTTTAAGTTTGTTTACAATTATAATGCAATTGTAATCGTAGTGATTGCATGCGTCCGTGCAATCACAACTACTACCAAAATTTAAAATCTTCTTTTAATCTTCATTATTCTTACTAGCTTGCAAACAAGAACATTAGTGTCTATATATCTATATTTTTAACAAAATTTTATATTTGAAAAAATAAAGTTATTTGAATGAGTTAAAGATGAAAAATAATTGTAAATAAAATAATTTAAATCAAAGGGTAAAATTGAAGAAAAATGACTAGACCAAAATTTAGCATCAACTTTATTTAAATCCTATATTATTCGAGTGAATAAAAAAAATTGAAAATAAAAAGGTTACACCAAAATTTGGTATCATCTTTACATATATAAATTAGATATTAGCTTGCATATTGATATTTTTTGGTTACCAAATTAATACAGGGCATAAATGATGTAATTGCTGGCTTAATTTTTTTCGGAATTCGATTATATATGCAACAAATAAATGAAGATTCAATAAAATATAAGTCGACAGCATTGGTGTTGATGAATACAAGAAACTTCAAAGGTTATAAATCAATTAAGGAGATGGTTGACAAGAACAATAGCAATGGTTCTACTTGGGGGAATCAATTTGCATTTTTACATATTCCAATTCCAGAACTAAGTGATACAAAATTTGAAAATCCACTTGAGTTTATATGGGAAGCTCATAAAGAGATTAATAGGAAGAAAAATTCTTTGGCCACACCTCTTAATGGCATGCTTTTGAATATGGTGAAGATATTGAGAGGTCCTGAGGTATGTAGCTATCCATAATTAAAGATCATTACTACATGTCTATAAAAAAGTACTACAACTAATCATATCTATGTCATTAAATATTTGATCAATTATTAGTGCCTATTATCACTTGTTTGAAAACATTTTTCTATGCCGACAATGACAACAGAATTTAATGTATTTATTGTTCATTTATTTAATGTCGTTTAGGTAAAGAAATTTTGTCTAATATAAATTTTTTATTTATTCAATGTGACATTGATTTTTATTGTTTTTTTTTTCCTCTAAATTAATATTGTATGCACCAGTTATAAGTCATTGTATTTATTTGTTTATAATTTTTTTATCTTTAATTCATTGTATTTTATTATGCATTTCTGACAAATTTTAAAGCTAATAGTTTAATGAGGTCAATTTTGTTACTTAAGTTGTTATATTTATATAATTATTTATTTATTGTTTTTCTTAATCTATGTGAAAGAAATATAAACTCACCTTAATTTTAAAACGAATGAAGTATATTTTTATGCCGAAACGTCTTAATTTGTAATTTGATGGATGTCATCGTTTTTTATAACATCATTTATTATTTTTTTATTAAATATAAAAGTTATTCATATTTTTCAATAAAACTTTATTAGAATCGAATCAATCTTCAGTATATTTTATAAACTTATTCTGTATCTTATGAATGATGAGTACATTGTTGGCTTCTAATTGTCATCCTCTAAGTTACCATTTTATTTATTTTATGTTTTTATAGATTTTATTTTATTTTAATTGAATATTTTTAATATTGATTTATAGGCTTCAGCTAGATATATATACAACACTTTGAGAAATTCAAGCACAACAATTTCAAATGTAATTGGGCCAGTGGAGCAAATGGCTTTGGCTAACCATCCAGTTAAAGGCCTATACTTTATGGTTGTTGGTCCACCAGAGGTCAGTATATGATTCAAAAAATAAAAAATAAAAAAACACTATCCCATACCCTAACAATTATATCTATACCTCACAAATCCTCCAAAATTCAAATTTGTAACTGATTTTTTTTAAATTAAAAATAAAAAAATTTCTCCTACCCTACAAAATTTTAAAGTGTTTCAAAAACCTAAAATTAAATTTGAATTTGTTAGAATATAAATATATTTTAAAAAACTCAAACTTTTAATTACTAGTGTGTAGTCTATATCAAATCATGATATATATATATATATATATATATGTGTGTTGAAATACTTTAAAATAAGTTTTGAATTTTTTTTAAAATAAATTAATGTACCAAAATGTATGTTACAATATTGATTCTTTTTAGTTTTTAAACAGTAAAATAGGTAGTTTATCGGAAATGTGGGGTAAAGATATAATTGATGGAGTATAGGTTTCTATGATTGATTGTAGCACACAATATTTAATATGCAGATATCCATCTTTTTCATCATAATGGAAAGATGCTTGTGATCTAGTAGATAGATAATTTCATATGTGCTTTCCATTAATGTGAAGGAGTGTTTATGTGTACCGGTCTAAAATCAGAAAAATAAAAGTTTTTAAATTTATTTAGAAGGAGTGAATAGCCAATTACAAATTAGTCTTTAAAAATGTAAGTGTCACCTAAATTAATTTCAAAATTTTGTAAATTAGTAAATACATTTTTGAAATTATAAATAGTAGTTAAAGTAAATTTTTTCGTAAATTTTTGTTATTAGATATAATTTATTACGTTGACTCTACATCAATATCATCTTCTCATGGGATAAATTTGTCAATGAAATTTTGTCATCTCATAGAAAAATTTATAAGTTAGTGTAATTGTGCATGAACTAATTATAAACAAATTATTTAATGAAATATTTAAATTTCGTAGCATAATTAGTTTATGTTATGATGATAATGAAATAATATCAAAATAGAGAGTCAAATATTCAATTAACATGTCAAATCATAGTCTACAGTGCTAACAGTTTAAATGTGAATTATTTTTTATTATTATTTTAATATTTAAATAGTTTATTTGTCAATTAGCAAAATATAAGGAAGAATTTTACTGAGATATACATTTGAAGAACTAATTTATCTATTTACTATATTTAGAATATATATTAAACCAATATAAAATTTTCTCTATTCAATAATGTGAGGGTGTTTAATTTTAAAATTACAGAGCAGGATAAATAAATTTAGAGGAGTAAAGTTAAATTTAAAATGAAACCCTATAAATATTAATAATAAAAGAATTAGAGGTCTTTTAAATCTAAATGTTTTTACAATATTGAGCTTGTTCGTTTTAAATTTTTAAAAATTAATTTTAATTTTATATTTTTAAAATTAATTTTACTAGAACTTATTTTAAATAATCGTGTAAGTTATTTTAAACTTATTTGTTAAAAATTAAAAAAAGTAATTTTGATATTCAATAACTTAGACATTCATTATTAGAGATTTTAAAATGATTAAAATCACATTTCTTATTTTAATATTTTTTGAAATTTCATTATTCAAAAAAAGTTGTATTAAATAGATGAAATACTTAATATAGTATTTTAAGATAAACTATCTAAACTAATTTTTTATTTAAAGCTTTAATTATAAAATTATTTTTAAAAAATATTATAACAAAAAGATAAAATATTATAAAAATCATTTAAAAAAAATCTAAACAAACAGTCCCATTAAACTACACATTAATAAATATTAAATGCATTCAAATGATTGATAAATTTTATACTAAATTAATTAACAGCAAAATGAAAGAGTAAAAATTATACCATGAGGTCTACAAAAATTAACAGTAAAAAAATTAACACTATTACATAAATAATATAAAGTCTAAGTCAATTGCTTTACTTCTTTTGGGCTCGCCCCTGTAAAGTGCATTCAATAAAATAAATTTTGAATTGGTAAAATTGATTATATATACGTGTTATTATTTATATACTAATGAAAACAAATTATAAAGTATTGCTTTACCCTTTTTTTATATACTCACTGAAAATATATTGGAAACATTTTATATGGTCTTTCTTCTAAGGGTTTCTTTAGTTTAAAAAAAAAAAAAATAGAAAAACAAATATATTATATGATTAGACTACATTTTTTTGTTCCAATATGCATTGAAGCATGGAAATTTGACTATCATAAAACTTTTGAATGATATATATTTGTTTTTTGTTTTGGTGGAATTGCAGAGTCTAACCATAACGATCATGAGTTACATGGGGCAGTTAAGAATTGCATTTGGATTGGAGAAAGATTATATCGACAAGCAAAAATTCATGTCGTGCATAGAGAATTCTCTTGAAATGATAATTACAGCAGCACAAAAGATTTCAAAATAGATTACATTTTTCCACTACATTCTTATTCATTATTATTATTTTTTATCTAAATATATGCTATAAGGTTTATATACTTGTAATTCCTTGTTGTCAAAAAATAATAATTGTAATTTCTTTATGTTTTGAAAAAAAATAAGAGATATTAGTTTTTATAATGCGGAATATTTTTTCTATTTGTATATGTAAATAGACAATTCAAAATATGCAATTCCACAGTTTAATAACAACAATTAAAAAAAAAATTTAACTATCTACACACTCCAATTACAAATGTGGAAAAATTAATTGAGAAAATAAAAAACTACGGACCAGTATTTCTCTTCTTCTGGTCGCAGATTACATACAAGTTACAAGTGTATAATTTAACTATCTCTTTTATTCAATGCACATGGATCAAACCCATTTGAACCCCTTTTTTTTTTATCTCATTTTCTTTTATTACTTGGTGTAGTCCATTGGAAATTTTTTGTTATATCATTTTCTTATTTAAAAATCTTTCATTTTAAAATAATTTATTGATATCTTAAAAATCATCAATACAAAAAAAACACTTGTTTTACCTCTCATACAAATCATCTCTTTTGGGATCCAAATAAAAAGGTAAATTATCTGTTAAACATGCATGCCATTTTATAAACTATTGAGATGACACAAATTCCTTTTCAATTTCGTTGCACAATTAAAAATTTAGATTTGAGTCTAAACTTTGAAATATTAGAACTTTACCAATTTAGTTGGAAGATTTTACATATTGATTTATTGTGAAAAATAATTTTATTAAGAGAAGGGTATTGATTGAACTTTTATGTCCTTGTTGTCATGGGAGAGGAGGAAGTTGATCTAGTTTTTATAAATTGCTCTTTGACTCACCAACTTTTCTTTCTTTTTCCTCCGATGTGCGGTTTGGTGATATTTTTCCTAATTTCAGAGAGTAACTTGAAAATATTATTGCTCATCTTTTTCATAAGTGACTGAAATTATTTGATCACTATATATACTATGACATTTGATATGTTTGGAATAAACGATCTCTTTTGAAGGAAAAATCATCCAAAAATCTAAGATAGTCCGTAAAGATTGGACAATCTTTGAAGGTCACAAACTATTGTTGAATAGGTGGTAGATGATCTAAATCACGCATCTACCTATCCCTCTAATTGGTGCATAATTAATATTGTGATGTTGGCCTAGATAATAAATATTTTTTTTTGGCAAATTGGCGCTTTTATTAGAGATGTTGAGGGGATTGTCTTAGATTTTACTAATTGGAAAGATACCGACTAGATGTGGCTGAGGTACATAATTTTTTCCTAACAATTCTCTTTATTTATTTATTTATTGTTGATTATCGTAATATTAACACTCATTTATCTAATTGTTTAGTTGTACATATAAAAAGAATTGTAAATATTTCTACACATATTCTAACAAAATCTTCTTAATTCTTATTTGACGCTATTTAGATTAAGGATCGTCTTCCTTTTATTTGAAGCTTGTTTGGCAGCTTAATCAAATTATTATTTTTTTTTGGAAAATATATTAATATATATGGTTCTCCACAACTTAGGCTCAACAACACAGTTAATTAAAATAAGGGTACTTGTATTATTGAAAAAGGGAAATTGACCACTTAAAGAAGTGTAGGTATAGAGTGACATTTGGACGTGGTAAAATGAGTGACAATTGGGTCTGATGTAGTGACAAAAGGGCCTATTGCAACTCTTTCATTTGAGCCTGTTTTTGAAAGTTTGTTTTCAAAACTTGTAAACTGTGTGAAAGTTGGATTTTATATCCTACAATTAGATTTATACCCCTTCAAAATATAAAAAACTCAATTTTATCTCTTTTATTTTTATTTAATCAAAGATGAAAAATATTTACTTCAAAATTTTATCTTCTCACCAAAATTTCTGGTAAATAAATTGTTTCTCTAAAAAATTCAGTACATAAATTAACACTACCAATAATTTCAAGACACAAAATTTTTGATAGTATAAATTGTCTACCGAAAACTTTGCCAACAAAATTTTCGGTGCACTATTTCTTCTACCAAAAGTTGTATCTTGAAATTTCCGATAATTACTTTAATTCTACCAGATATTTGTGTCTTGAAATTTTCGATAGTTAAATTTATTATATCAGAAATTTCATAATTTGTACGTAATTTTTTTTTTCTTTCTGATTTTTATTTTATTTTTAAAATAGGGATAAAAAACACTATTATGTATAGATTTGACTGAAACATTCACAACTGATCAAATTTTTGAGTCATGAGAAGCTGTCATATCATGGGCAAGAGAAGTTGGCCAACAAAATTGAGTAACTATTATCATTACTTGTTTTAACATAGAGAGTGAAAAGAGAAGAAGAAAGGGATGTATTATTAATTTAATGTGTCGACTTCACAACCATTGAGTTACTCTTTCTTCTTTTTTCAATGGTGACTCTCCTATTAGATTGTGTGGGAGGTCGAACTTGAAAATGGTTCACAGTATTTTTCGCTCCTCTATTCCTCACTGAAAAAAATTGAATGGCCAAATGTAAAAAAAAAAAATAGGTTGGGTTGGACCGAAAATTTTCGGTTGAGAATAATTATCGAATTTTTAAATTTCTGAATGAGACTAATTCCTAGAAATTTCAAAAATGAAATTTTTGGTATTGAAAAATAACTATAGAGAATTTTAGAGAACAAAAATTTATTTTAATAATTTACTTTAGTTTTTACTATATACTTAAAGGTATTTTATTAGTTAAGGGATAGATTTTTTTAAATAGTGAATATAAGTTAAATTGTAGAGGTATAAAATTCAATTTTTAAATTGTTCAGATGAATTAATCTAGAAGTGTATAGTCAATTCAGACATATTTGAAAAAGTGTATTTTATACCTTCATATTGAAAAATTTAACACTTATTAACCACCTAATGAGCTAAATTAACCACTTAGTGAACCCAATGAAACAACAATTTATATCTTATTAACAACTTTAATTTATTATAAAATTATGAAAATATCATGATCTCTCATTAACCATATAGTCAACTAAGTTATTTCAAATATTGCAATTCATTAACCACTTTTTTGACTTGTTAAAAAATGAATGAAGTATCATGATATCTCATTAATCACAGTCAATTGAGTTAAACAATTGTTTTCAAGTGATTGATCACTTATTTAACTTGTTCATTGTTAACATAACTTATCAAGTCTCTTGTCTTTTACAAGATGATATATCTTTATGCCCTCTTGCATCTTTCACAAGTAATTGGAAAGTTTTATGGATCCACATTTGTTTGGATTGTTATCCTTTGTAAATGCAAGTTCATTTTCTTCTTTGCCTTAAACAACTTTGTCTTTGTATTGTTGAACTCGTGAAAATGGTCATGTTTAATTTTTGTAATGGACTACAATTTATCTTTTTTCAACTTAATACAAATTTTGGTATGACAATTTCCACCTTCTAAAGTGTCTTCAACGTACATAATTTTTTGGACATTTGAGATCCTTCTTGTTAACAATGAAAAGAGGAAGAAAGAGGAAGAAGAGAAACAACCACTTTAGGGTTTCATAACATATAATGAACCAAACTAAAGTTGATAGGGTTACAATGAGTATATATATAAAAGAATAGAATTATCTAAAATGCCCTTACTATATAATAATATTATCTAACATCTCCCCTCAAACTCGCGATGCATTAACATGGAGCATCGAGAGTTTGTCAACTAAAAAACGAAAACGTTTAATGGAATGCATCTTTGTGAACAAATCAGCAATCTGTAAAGAAGACGAGACAAACGGTAGAGTAATGGTTTCATGTTGAAGATGATGACGAGTTTTGATCTTGTATACCCAACGAGACCCAATAACACGTTTTCCAGGAGGAAGATGTACTAATTCCCAAGTCTTGGTTTTGGGCAATGCATATAGTTCTTCTGCCATAGTCTGCTGCCAAAAAGAATCAAGAACATACTCTTTATTGGAAGAAGGCTCAAACAAAGTTGACGAAAGGGGTAACGAGGAGGGTCAACAATCGCAGAAGGTGGTTGGACAGCCGGGGGGACAAGATGGGTGTCACCAAAGAAGAAGCAACAATCAAAGAGAAGAACCAAGCCAACAAAAAATCAAATCGAAAAAGGAGCGATCAAAAAAAGGAGCAACAACCATATCAAAATCAACAGATAGGAACAACCAAAGAAGTAGCACCACGAAACCAAATCCAAACAAACCAAACCAAATAGAACCAAACAAAACTAAATCATATCAAACCAAACTAAACAAAGAGAGAAACAACCAAATAGATGAACCACATGAGAGAAGAGCAAACAAATAGAGCAATCAATATGGAGAGAAGCAACAAAACAAATCACTAGAGAGATTAGCAATCAAACAGAAGAAGCAACATACAGAGCGACAACATAGAAGATCAAATTTTCAACCTCATCCAAGTATCTAGCCCTTCCTAGAAGGTCAATCATACAACCATAATGCTCAATCTGAGGCATAATTCCAAATTTCTCCATTTCTTTGAAGCATCTTCTTCCTTCCTCTACCAAACCACAATGGTTGCAAGCAGATAACACACTAGTCATTGTTATCTCATTCGGTTCAAATCCTTCCCGTAACATTGCTGCAAATACTTCTAACGCTTCCTTCGCACAACCATTGACACCATAACCATTTATCAAAGCATTCCACGACAATGTATCTTTTTCATTCATCTCCTCAAAAAGCAATTTAGTTTTTCCAATGTCCCCACATTTTGCATACATATCAACCAAAGCATTACATATTTGAACATCTTCATCAAGTCGGTTCCTTTGCACAAACCCATGAATCCAAACACCCAAATCCAAAGAAACTAGTCATTGTTATCTCATTCGGTTCAAATCCTTCCCGTAACATTGCTGCGAATACTTCTAACGCTTCCTTCGCACAACCATTGACACCATAACCATTTATCAAAGCATTCCAACTAAGCACATTCTTGACAGGCATACAATCAAACATAAACCTACCCACCACAACATCATCATCCTCACAATAACCATGAACCATACTAGTCCAAGAAATAACATTCTTATCCTTCATCTTATCAAACAAATCCCTCGCCAAATCCATACACCCCATTTTCACATACCCATCAATCATAACATTAAAAGCAACAATATCTCTATCAGGCATAAATTATGCCATACAAATGAATTATGCCATACAAATGAATTAATTAACTATTTAAGATGTAACCACAACAACAAACCAAGTGCATAATGTAGAAAAGAATTATGTCAGACGGCTTTGGAATCAACAGAAACCAGCAGCACAGCTAGACAACCATCATCAGCACCAACTACCAACAGCTAATACCATTGCAAACCCGACCCCAGCAAAAAGGGCAGCAACAATCTACTACAATAATTTGTTAATTCTTCAAATTACTCACGAACTCATATTCAAATAAAAGAGTCAGCAACCACCTCACAGCTACAGTCATGGAGCAGTGTGCTACAACAAACATATCTCACTACATTAAGTAGCAGATATTATAAACTAAGGTCAATGTTAAATAATTATCCAGTAATATACCCTAAATAAAGTAACTTTGAATGTGTTACCATTGACCCCTTCACTGTGATTTGAAGTAACACACCAGCAAATTTTGGTTCATATTTAGTAACCACAGTTTATGTTTAATATCTGCGTCTGAATCAACAAATGACAAGTCCAACTCCTATGAGGCATCAGCCACATGTCAAAATACGTTGAACTAGTATCCATCACAACATCAAGAATTCCTCATATTTTTTATTTCGATGAGCACCAATCACAATTACCAGATCAAAAATCAGAATTCTCAGAGGATGTGTGGGACTTCATAAATAAAAATGTGAACAAAAAAGCTTACCAAAAAATCAGATCATTCAAAAATCAAGTCAACTAAGTGTCTTTCTAACCAACATATTGGTAAAACAATCATCAAACTCACGAACAATCATCAATGACAAAGAAACAGCATCAACAACAACAATGTCAACAAGCGTCTATCAGGCCCTCATCACTTTTCCCCATCATAACTGGTGTTGTGCGAGTATGATTTCTCCCTCTCCAGATGTCGTTTCGTCGATCCGACCGTTGAAGACGAATACCTGAATGTTGCGAACCTGCTGTCCAAAACGCAGCCTGATCCAACGGTTAACGAATGCGCAATCGATGTTTTTCTGAGACTGATTTAACAAAATCGGGAAAAGGGTTACTCATCTCTTTTCTCTTTTGATGGCTATCAAAATAGTCTCTCTCTTCTCTACGGTAGATCCCAAAATCAACCAAAGCTCTTTGATACCATGTTAACAATGAAAAGAGGAAGAAAGAGGAAGAAGTTCCCAAAGTCAACCAAAGCTCTTTGATACCATGTTAACAATGAAAAGAGGAAGAAATAGGAAGAAGAGAAACAACCACTCTAGGGTTTCATAACATATAATGAATCAAACTAAAGTTAATAGGGTTACAATGAGTATATATATAAAATAATCTAATTGTCTAAAATACCCTTACTACTAATATATAATAATATTATCTAACATTTCTCTCATTCATGTTAGAATCAAGTAGCAAGTCTCTCCATCTTGTTATTTTCTTGATGTTCTAATCTTTCATCCAAAATATTTTTCAAATCCTAAAATGATTTAACTTCGTCTATGCAAGAAAAACACATGATGTTGCAGATAGTGGCAGAGCTTGAACAAAAATATTAGGATGTCCAAATTTTTAAAATTTTAATGGATAAAAAAAATATAGTAATGTATTATTTATAAGAATTTTAAGTTGTAAATTTACACAAATATATTAGCGATCAAACACTTAATACTTTCTAGAGAGAGGTAATAGATGAAATTTAGGTTGATATTTTTAATAATTAAAAATTAGTTTTAATAAAATCAAAAAAAATTCAAACACCAAAATTTTTAGAGTTTAAGAAGAAACTTTGACATCACTCGAAATATTAGATAATATGTTGTTTGTAATTCCCACATAATTATAATAAAAAATGTTTAGAACTTGTATTTATTTTTTATAACATCAAGAAAAAATATACCTAAAATAGATATATATATTTTTTTACTAAATATAAAGTTATTTAGATTCTTCGTAAAAACTTAATTAGAATTGAATTAATGTTCACGATATTTTATAAACGTATTCAGTATCTTATAAACGACGAGTACATTGTTGGCTTCTGATTGTCATCCTCTTAATTTCCAGTTTTTTTAAAATTCTTTTATAGGTTTTAATTGAATATATTTAATATTGATTTATAGACTTTAGCTAGATATGTATACAACAACACTTTGAGAAATTCAAGCACAACAATTTCAAATGTAATTGGGCCAGTGGAGCAAATGGCTTTGGCTAACCATCCAGTTAAAGGTCTATACTTAGAGTTTTGTATCAGGCACCCCTCCAATTTTACCTGCCACTCCCCAGTCATGATTAAAAGACTATTTTACTCTCCATCTCATCTATAAAAACCCAAAAAAAAGTTTACCCACATTTTTCACCAATTCATTAGAAAATTTCAAATATCCGATTTTGATCCAACCCATCCCTCGAATATCTGAAAGATTCGAAACGCAAAAGTAAGTTCATTTTCGAAACTTTGCATTTTTTCGAAACTTTCGAAATGCATCCCTCGAAAGTTTTGAAGATTCGAAACAGAAACTTTCGAATGTTTACTTGAATCTGAAATGTTCGAAATGCATCCCTCGAATTTTTTGAAAGCTTCGAAACAAGAAACTTTCGAAAGTTTCTTGAATTTAGAAAGATTCGAAATGCAAGGGTAGTTAAATTTTCGAAAGGCCTGGCAAATTTTCGAAGTTGAGGGAAAGTTTCGAAGGTCTTGGGAAATCTTCGAAATGCATTTCGAAATTTTTGAATTCCTTCAAAGTTTCGAAACATTTTTTTATATATTATTTATAATTTTTTTGAAACTAAATGAGAAACATTATTTATATATTGTTTATATATTATCTTGGGAAACATTATTTATATATTGTTACATTATTTTTTTATTGTTTATAATTTTTTTTAATATTTATATATTTATATGTTGTAGTGCCTAGGATGAAAGGTGCCTTCGGCCAAATTATTCGCAACATTATAGGTGGTGATAGAGATGGTGATGGTGTAGAGAGAATTCCACCAACAGCATCAAATAGACGACGAAACGAAGCAAATCGTCAAATTAGGCATCGTCGTCGAAGACAAGACATCCATGATGATGTCCCTGAGCCTCAGATGGAGGAGGATGTCCCTGAGCCTCAGTTGGAGGAGGATGTCCCTGAGCCTCAGATGGAGGAGGATGTCCCTGAGCCTCAGATGGAGGAGGATGTCCCTGAGCCTCAGATGGAGGAGGATGTCCCTGAGCCTCAGATGGAGGAGGATGTCCCTGAGCCTCAGATGGAGGAGGATGTATTTAATTAATTGTTTATTTAAATTTATTTATTCAATTATTAATTTAAGGTTATTTAATTAAGTTTATTTAATTTGTTGTTTATTTAAATTTATTTATTCAATTATTAATTTAAGGTTATTTAATTAAGTTTATTTAATTTGTTGTTTATTTAAATTTATTTATTCAATTATTAATTTAAGGTTATTTAATTAAGTTTATTTAATTTGTTGTTTATTTAAATTTATTTATTCAATTATTAATTTAAGGTTATTTAATTAAGTTTATTTAATTTGTTGTTTATTTAAATTTATTTATTCAATTATTAATTTAAGGTTATAATTATTTATTTATTTAATTAATTGTTTATTTAAATTTATTTATTCAATTATTTGTTTAAGTTGATTCAATTATTTGTTTAAGATTATTTAATTAGTTAATTACTTTGTAATTACTCGCAGGATTGTGGACCGTTAAAAGTCATTACTCATGGATTGAAGTTGAAGAAGTTTTCCGAAGTTCCTGTGCCACATCCTGTAAAGCATTGGATTCGGGAATCTGGGCTGCTACCTCTGTCTTCGGCCTATCTCACTATGGCTGATGTTGGTCTGATCTCCGCATTTGTTGAAAGATGGCACAGGGAGACCAACTCATTTCATTTGCCATTTGGAGAGATGACTATTACTTTAGACGACGTCGCGACTCTCCTTCACATATCACTCCATGGTAAATTTTTTGATGCACCTGTGAATATGAACACTAATAATGCTGCGAGAGCTGCACATGAGTACTTAGGTGCAACTTGGGAGGAATCTCTAGCTGAGATTAATTTTAATAAATGTGCCCAATATAGATTGCAATGGTTGCGTGATTTATATAGTCGTCTCATTCAAACTAACCAATTTGAGTGTGCGGCTAGAACGTATCTATTGCATTTAGTTGGCAGCACAATTTTCGCCGATAAAACACATACGCGTGTGGAGGCGAAATACATCAGTTTATTTATTGATTTAAATCGTTGTCGACACTATTCGTGGGCTGCCGCGGCATTGGTTTTCCTTTATGACAACATGGGAGATGGGACTGTCCACGACACTCGACAGTTGGGAGGTTACATGACCCTTTTACAGGTATATTCATTTATTTAATTATTTTATTTATTAAGTTGTATTATTTTACTTATGTATTTAAATTAAGTTGTATTATGTTACTTATGTTGCAGTGCTGGATTTACGAACACTTCCCTAGGATCTGTAAGCGGGGCGATAGAGGTGCGGTTCCTGCACATCCTATGATCATTCCTCGGTCTACTGCACATGCGGGTACATCCTCTGACCATCCATCTAACCATCCATCATCTGCTGCACATGTGGGTACATCATCTGCTGCACATGCTGGTCCATCATCTTATGACCGAGATCGTAGAACAGCTGAGCTTGTACGTAGAGCCATTAATTTGGTAGAGCCGTTTAATTTGGTAGAACAGCTGAGCTTGTACGTAGAGCCATTAATTTGTTTAGCGGGAAAAATGTCATCTTCAGATTACGAGACAACGACACCAATATGACATTATATAGTGTTGCTATCACGTAACCCAAGTCTGGTAAAGACATCCACTTATCTTTTCCTTGAGCACCCAATTTTGATATTTTTAATGAGTTGCGCACTGATTCAACATTGTCATCAAAAACATTAGAATAAACATCTTTATGTAAACCAATCTCTTTATCCAATTGTGATCGAACTAAAACCCAAGATTCTTCGGTCCAACCTAGCAATGCTGCAATTGCACGAAACCCACAATTTCCATTAGCCACAACATCTACTATGTCCTCAATATACAGACGTATATAAGTAGGAAATTGTGTCTTAAAAGAATGCTGAGATGATTGAGATTGTTGTCTTGCAGAACGTTGAGATGATTGAGATGGTTGTCTTGCCTTTGCAGATTCTTGAGAGGCATCAACATACTCCCAATATGAAGGATCATGAGGAGTATCAAAATCTTTTTTCTTTTTACCAGCTCCTTTGGTTCTCACTTTCTCTGGTGGTGCAAGTATTGATGTGGTATGTGGAAATACAACTTCACACACCTTTGCCTTGAATATCCTTTGACTTATAATATCGTGTTTCTTCATGTACGCTTTCATTACTTCCAACTCTTCAGAAAAGTCATAATCTGATAAAGATTCTTCATCCTCTAATTCATGTGCAATGCTTAACTGTTTCCAAAAATCATGAATGCTATCTAAAGGGATAACATTACCATATATCTGCAACTTAGCCAACTCACAAGCACATAGTAATCCATGAGTTGTTCTAATTGAAAAACCACATTCTGTTTTGTTAGTACCTACAATCTTCACCCTTTCCAACTGTTTATCAATTAATTTCATACATTTTCTTGATACACAGTGATTTAGATTTTGAAAAAATTGTGAATTATACCCAAGCTCAACATCTTTATCTGCAACTTAGCCAACTCACAAGCACATGGTAATCCATGAGTTGTTCTAATTGAACAACCACATTCTGTTTTGTTAGTGCCTACAATCTTCACCCTTTCCAACTGGTTATCAATTAATTTCATACACTTTCTTGATACACAGTGATGTAGATTTTGAAAAAATTGTGAATTATACCCGTGCTCAACATCCTTGATGGTTTTCTGAAAAGAAGACTGAATGATACATATTTGGTTCTTCAACATCATATTCACTGCATCCCAGCTTTTACACAAATCACCAAAACTAGTTTGAAGCATGTTTTTCAATCTCCAATGAGCAGACTCAACTCTACAAATAAATTAAATAACACAAATTAAAACAAATCACATAAACTAGTAAATCATGTTTGCTAAAACAACACAATTCATATTTTAAAAATACCTGTTAGATGTTGTGTTCCCCAAATGCATCACTCTATTGGTCCAAACGTTGACAAACCTTTCTTTGTAAGGTGTTAACCATGAATCTTTCACATAATCAACAAAAAGAATAATATCGGCACACAATATCTCAAATTGTTGCAAATGATGATCATACTCTTCCACACTAGTCGAATAGACAATCTTTTTCCATAAATCCATTACTTCTTCTTGTCTATCCTTTTTGACATATTGTTTGCATCTTGCCCCAACATTTTTTTCAATATGAAAACGACATAGCAAATGTATTGAAGTAGGAAACACAACACTAATCGCATTCATCATGGCAAGATCTCTATCAGTCACAATAACTTTAGAAATCAAAGACTCAGATTTGAACAACATTCGTACCTTCTCAAATGCCCATATGAAGTTATCTTGTGGCTCTTTTTCCAAATAAGCAAACCCAACTGAAAATGTCAAACTAGTAGAAGTGACACCGACTATTTCAAGTAATGGCAACCGATATCTGTTTGTTTTGTATGTGCTATCACATATCAAAACAAAATGAAATGTGTTTAACAACTTTATACAGTCAGGATGCGTCCAAAAAATGTCTCTCAAAATATCAGAATTTTCCCGTCTTCTTGTCCAATGCACATAATTTTCTTGTTATATTAACTTCAACAGATGCTGCATTTCTGTGTACGGACCTCTCAATGATGATCGATAAGTACTCCTTGCTTTATATATTTGACTAGGAATAGTGACATTGGTTTCATTTCTCACTTTCGAAGCATTTAGAATGAATTTGGGTGCAAGCTTATACTTTGTCATATCATTGACAAATTTCCTCTCTTTTTCGTTTAAACTCCCCAAATAAGAATGACCGGTTACAGTATCAAGTAATTCATGATTGTGTGTCCCACAACGAACACTAATTTTCCATCCTTCACCGACACTTAATGGTACACATCTGAGAGTAAATGGACAGTTTTCCTTATGAGAGCAAGTTACTGATTTTTTTGATTCTGATTTATATCTTCCACCTCTTTCGCATCCCAAAATCAATTTGTCTTTTCTTCCCCTAATTCCGTTTGCTTTATCTGATCGAATGGTAACAATTAAAATTCCATTTTGTCTTCCAATGGCTTTTGCCCATTCAAATACAGCTTCTCGAGAAGAAAATACCTACAAAATATGTTTCAAATAAAACATTAACTATATAGCTATAAGAAAAATTTAATGGGTGATGAATCATCAGTAGTTATAATAATACCTGATCAGTGGTGAATTTTTCTGTAGAATCTATAACATTTTTTGAAGCAGAAACATCAACTCTACTCATACCTAATTTCAAAATTAGTAACAAATTTAATTAAAAATAATATTCTAAATATTGAATTTAAAAAAAAATTAAAAATAATTTCTAACATAAATATTGAATTTAAAAAAAATTAAAAAACATTTCGAAAGTTTGACTTATTGTAAAAGTTCGAAATCTGATTTTCGAAAATCTTAAACATTCGAATAAAACATTCGAAACTTTAGTGAAAATCCAAACTTTCGAAGACCAAATTTCATTTCGAAATTTTGAAAAATTCGAATATACATTTCGAAAGTTTGGTGAAAGGCCAAATGTTTGAAGCATTAGTGTATTTCGAAACTTTCAAATGCAAGCAAATATTCGAATAATGTCCATTTCGAAAATTTGGTGTTTATCTAAATTTTCGAAAATTTGTATTTTTTTGAAAGAAATTGCATTTCGAAGGTTTTAAAATAACAAAAGTTTCGAGTAACTTACTAAAATTCATTTCGAAACTTTTAAACTTTCGAATCTAACATTTTTGTTCAAAATTTTCGAAAGTGATGGGGTGTGAAATCAGAATGGTAATTTTTTTATGATGTTATACTGTTTTACAGAGGGGTATAATAGTCTTTAAAAAATATTGGGGGGTGACAGGTAAAATTGGGGGGATGCCTGGTACAAAACTCCTATACTTATGGTTGTTGTTTGTTGGTCCACCAGGTAAGTATATGATTCAAAAAATATTATGTTATTTGGAATGCATATATATGTTTTAAAATACTATAAAATAAGTTATCGAAATATTCTGTAGATAAATGAATGTAGCAAAAAGTATGTTACAATATTGATTATTTTAGCTTTTTAATGGATAAATATGCAGATATCCATCTTGTTCACCATAATGGAAAGTTGTTTGTGATCTAGTAGATACATTATTTCATACGTGCTTTCCATTAATGTGAAGGAGTTTTTTACGTGTACCGGTTAGAAATTAAAAAGATCAAAGTTTTTAAATATTGACATGGGTGTGTATTCAACATCATTTATTAAATAGTCACCTCAACAAAATTAGAAGTTAAATTAAGTACGGATAAAATGCCTTTTAGTTTAAAAATATAGGAATTAAAATTGCGTAAAAAAAATATAGAAAATGTCTTAACTTAAAATAATATTAGGACCAAAATTGTATTAAATATAAAGACTTAAATTATTGAGCAAATAGAGAGTTAAAACAGCATCTAATTTTTATATTTAGATGCGTTTTCAATCAACAAGTGTTGTAAATTCGATTTCTCTATATAACTCAAAAAATCATTTGAAATTTATAATTAAAAATTGATATATTAATTTGAAGTTAAAATAAAATAGTATCAACTATTTTTTTTTCTTTGTATATTAACTAAAATTATTTTAATGTATTATATTAGTTACACTTAATAAGATTGTATAGTAACAAAGTACGTACATCGATAGATTTATATGAGTGGTGAACTACCTCATTGTCGTACAAAGTTTTAGGATTAAGTTATTAACAACGATTAAATAGCTAAACGAGATACGGTAGAGACATCTCATTAGACCCAAGAGAATGATTCAACTCATCAGAATCAATTAATCAGCACTTAATATATAACAAAACACTATAATTTATATTTAATAAAAAATCTCAATAATTAATTATTATCAATCTATAATTGATTAATTAAATAATTAATCTGCCAATGGAACTACAAGATAAAAGGATGACAATTTTCCTTTGACAGAGTTAGGGTTAAACAAGGCTTGATTATCCAATTATTCATGTACTTTTTAGGAGTGGAAGTAGGAGTTTTGGTTCTCATTGATCCCCTCGAGGGTTTTATTTTGGGAGTGTTGTTGGGTCGATGATGTAATTGGAATTCTTTTTGTTTCGTTGTTCTCTTAGTTGGTTTGGGTTGGTCCTACTTTTTGGTTGATGTGCATTGTTTAGTACTTTTTGTACTCATTGTAATCACATGGTTTTGTTTCTAATATATTTTACCATTAAAACAAAAAACAAAATTAGTTTGATATTATTAAGTTAAACATAGTTATGTCCCATTACAATCTAAACTAGTGAATTAAATGAGATGAAAATAAGTCTTCAAAATTAGTTGATATTATTAGGTTAAATATTTTACCAAAATATTAGGACTTAAATTTATAGAAAAAAGCTTAATCCAAAATATTAATCCATTTGATGGACTTAAATAATACATTGAACACTTCTCTGTACTTAGACATCTAACATGAAATATCCACTTTATGTATAATATGAATTTATTGGTATATAGAAAAAGTGAAAAATTTAATAGTAACTAGAAGGACAAATCTACCTATTGGTGAATGAGAAAAGAGTTCGGGCAACACATTCTTTTTCACTATTTGAGAAGCATTCATTTCATTGACAAGTGGGTATGGATCTATTGTAGATTGGGGGCTTAGTGAAAGGACTAGTGTAGTTTGTTATACTTTAATGATACTTTCCAAAATTGGTTACCTTTTGTAGATTGGTTACCTTTTGATACTATTCGAATCGGACAACAAACTTTCCAAAATTGTTATACTTTAATGATTCATTAAATTGATAAACGTTTTGAAAAATTAGATATTATTTTGAAATTTCAGTAAAACTGAGAATTAAATAGATATAAATGTACAATTTCAAGGATTGAATTAGGTATTTACTCATAAATTTTTTATGAGAAATTTATTTATCCTTTTAATTAGATTTTCTATAAATTTTTAATTATATTAATATTTTTTATCAACATATCTCTTATTATTTATATTTTTTTTTGCAACTAATAATAAAAATTATAAGGAAAACATTAATTAATTATCTTAAAGAATAAAATTGTAAAAATAATATCAATTGTTAATAAATTTAATATTGTTATCAATTTTTTAATTGTCTTAATTTCATTAATGTGGTCCTATATTTAAAGATAAAAGTAATCATATTTATGTTTTGTGCCCACTTATTGCCTCGGTGATCTTTCAAAAATTTTAGTTAAAATTAGTCATATTTTATCTTCAACAATATAGAGACTTAATTCCAAAGTTAGCTTTGGTTTTGTCAACTACTACCATTTACAATAGTTCCTCTACAATGTACATAACTGTAAAGATTAATTTATTGAGTCGAGTATGACCATACTAAACAAGAAAAATTTTCCTAAAAAATTTTAGAATCAAATATTCAACCATACAAGAAATAAATTATTGAATAATTGATTGTTTACATATACATTGAGAGATGTTTTTATGGTTTTCTGTATATACCAATTTGTTTTAGGCAATACCAAATAATTTTTATAATGTTGAAAAATGAAAACAGTCAACTATGAAAAACTGGCAAAAAAAATCTTTAGACACATCGAAAAGTTATAATTCATAGATGATGAAATACTTTTTTTTCTAGAAAAATAAAAAATAAATTTCTTCGTATATAATGATATATTTTTTTGTAATTTTTAATTTTTGATTTAAAAATATTTTTTATTGATTAATGTTGATTAAAATTAGTGAATTATGTTAGATTTGTAATTGTAATCAAGAATCTCTTTGTAAAAATCTCTTCGCCATCTCTAAACTAATTAACTAGATAGGTTGTATGCTGTTTTTACTAAAAATATATTGAAAATAACACAAATTCATAGTCGTTGATAGTGAAAAGGAGGACTTTGTAAGCAAATTCGCAACACATACTAATAGCATAAAATGGTGAAATCCCTACAAAGAGGACACCATCAAAGTAACTAGAATTTCTAGTGTTGACAGCGAGATCAATGCCTAAATTTGTAATATATTGGAGCTGATGTGTCTGTCAATCTAAAACAAACAAATACTACAACGAAACATTAAATTAATTATTATCGTATCTAGACGATAAACAAAACAACATGCATCAAGATTACAAAATTATTATAAAAAAAAATAAGGAAAGAAAAATAAAATTTATGTAGGAATCACATTTTTTGACATACACAAAGTGTTGTAATTCACGTTTTTTTTTCCAATACAATAAAGATGTGTTTCCCACTATAGTCTACACTAGTGCCTTAAATGAAGAAGAAAAAAAAAAGGCAAGTAAGACTTGGCTCAATTAACCAAATTGATATTGTTAGGATTTTTGTTGATATCTGAAATATTAGAACTTTAGTTCATAGTTAAAAAAAATCTACTTCAAAAGACTAATCTATTAAATAAAAGACTCTCATAACTTTGTATTATATTGAACACTTTTACATACGCAATGTATTATATAACTCTTGTTTAACACCGCAAATGCTAGACACATGTATTAATAAAAAGTTAAGAAAAAGAGAAAAGAATTCGGCCAATGCATTATTTTTGTTAGTCTATGTTTTAGCACTAAATGAGAAGATGCAATTTAATCAACAAGCAGGGATGGATCTACCTAGTGTAGATTAGGAGCAACTATCCATAAATTTTATTTTGCATTTATGGTTATAAAATACTATCTCTCATTAAATATAAATTAAGATTTTCATGAGAAATTTCTTTATAGTTTTATAAGATCTTTTATAAATTATAAATTATTTTTTATTAATATATATTGAATTCATTTGTATAGTTTTTTTGTCACTAATAATAAATACTATAATTTTGTCAAAAATAAAAGGAATAAAGACTATAGTAAAAATATTAACTAATTTTCTATTGAAGGATAAAATTGTAAAAATAATCTTAATTATCGACAAATTTTATAATTGTTATTAATATTTTTTTAATTTTAATTATTAAAAATTACCTTAAATTATTACTCTTTTTGACAGACAAGAAAGAAGGAATAGAGTGGAGGTAAAATTGAGAGAGAGGAGGCTAAGTTTTTTTATAACTACTTTTTAGGGTTTTTTTTTTTAATGTTTGAGAAGCTAAATAATAATATTATTATTCAATCGAACAATTAAAAAGAATAGCAAATAAACTAATATTAAATTAATGCAAGCGTGTCTCTTCTCTTATATAAGTATCTCTATCTTACTATTTTACCTTATATACTTATGTACCTTACAAACTAAACTAAAAGATAATGGAAGGGTTTGAGGAAGAATTGGAAGAGCCAGTGAGTCCTACAGCACAATATTTGAATAGCTCTTCATTGTGTGTATACATTCTTAGTGTCATAGCTTTTGAAGTTCCAATAGATGACATACCAGCACTGTCACTTCTTCAAGAAAAATTCATTCCCATGAACACACGTTTCTCCTCCATCATGGTAACAATCAATCATATTAAAATGACACGATGATTTATATTAAATTTTTAACTAGATATGTCAATATTTCTACTAACATTTTTGTATATATTTCATCTCAGAATAATATATTTTAAAAGCATATAATATATATTTACAAATTTTTTTGACTTGAATAGATTGAAGACAAAAACGGAGAGAAAAAATGGAAGAAAGTTGAAGTAAAATTAGAAGAACATGTTAAAACTCCTATATTTCCAAGTAGCAAATCATCACTCTATGATGAACATTTTGATGAGTATATGTCAAAACTAGCAATGGAACGTTTACCAGAAGATAGACCACTTTGGGAAGTTCACCTTATTAAGTACCCTACAAAAAATGCAGCTGGTAGTGCAATACTCAAACTTCATCATGCACTTGGAGATGGTTACTCTCTCATGGGTGCTCTTCTTTCATGTTTTGTAAGAGTTGACAATCCCTCTCTTCCATTCACACTCCCTTCAACTCAAACACCTAAATCAATTTTCAACACTAAAGACGTTTTTAAGAATTATATTTTCTCTATTTTCTCCAATGTATTTAACACTATATCGGATTTTGGATGGAGTGTTTTAAAAAGTAGTTTGGTTAAAGATGATTTTACACCAATAAAGTCAAATGCAAATGATACTAAGTTTCTACAAATTACCGTATCAAGTATCTCGATCACTATGGATCACATCAAAGAAATAAAATCAAGACTTGGAGTGGTAGGTCAAATATCTCAAATTTATTATTATTATTATTATTATTATTATTATTATTATTATTATTATTACTATTATTATTATTTACGTCCCAATTGCAACATTAGATATTTCAAATTAATTTAAAACTTTGTATTAAGTTTTTATATTTTTATATTAACTTGCATACTTTTTTTGTGTGACCAAATTTAATACAGAGCATAAATGATGTGCTTGTTGGCATAATTTTCCTTGGAATTCGGTTATATATGCAAGAAATGAATAAAGATTCAAGCAAATATAAGTCGACAGCATTGGTGTTGATGAATACAAGAAGTATCAAAGGTTATAAGTCAATTAAGGAGATGGTTGACAAGAACAATAAGAATGGTCCTTGGGGAAATCAATTTGCATTTTTGCATACTCCAATTCCAGAGCTAAATGATACAAACATTGAAAATCCACTTGACTTTATATTGGAAGCTCATGAAGAGATTAATAGGAAGAAAAATTCTTTGGGTGCACCTCTAACTGGCTTGCTTTTAAATGTTATGAAGAAATTGAGAGGCCCTGAGGTATGTAGCTATTCTTTAATCAAATGCATCATTACATGTCTTTCAAAGGAACTTGGATTCCATGTTATCATGAAATTTTGCATTCATGTATTCAAATATCGGTGACCGTTTCAAGATCATTCAGTTTATATTTAAGTTTAGTATTTTAAATTATAAAATTAGAATATATATTTTATGAGATTATTTAATCTCAATCGAACGATCGCTGATGTCTTGAATATGTGAATGAGAAATTTCTATTATCAGATAATCGATTTTCTTATAAAATACTGCAACTAATCATCTCATTGAATATTTTTTATCATCTCATTGATATGAACATTAAGAAAAAAAACTCTTCATAGAGATCTTTATCTTTTTTTTAATGCATTATTGACTTCACTTTCAATTCTCTTAATTAATCAAATTTCTTTTAGGCTTCATCTAGGTTTTTATTAAAAATAAAAAGTTTCAGTATGATTTTCTTTTATGGCAACAGGCTTCAGCTAGATATATATACAACACTATAGGAAATTCAAGCCTAACAATTTCCAATTTAGTTGGACCAATGGAGCAAATGACTGTGGCAAACTATCGAGTTAAGAGTATATACCATATTGTTACAGGTGTACCAAATGTAAGTATCTATGTCATTGTTTCTACCATAATTCATGTCATTTTTCTTGTCATAATGGAATTATATGTTTGTTCTACATTTATTTGATAGATTTTTTTTATTTTATAAGAATGTTTTTTTAGAGAGTAAAAATATTACTTTTCTACAAAAAAAAAATTTTTTAAAAAAATAGAGACCGAAAGTAAATTAGTTTTTTTAAAGACTAAAAAACTTACATATTTTTGTAGAAACTAAAGATTTAAGTGTTAATTTTGAATCTTAACTTAATTTCCCATGAGTGAACCCAAATTCACTTTTATTTTTAATTTTGTAATCTCATTTCGTCCCTTTTTAAAATTGTAGTATACACATAATCAAGAGTAACTCGTACATTTCTTTTACTCAATTAGCTACAACCATATAACTAAAAGGTCATATTTGGATACAATTCAAGTAAACCAAAATATTCATCTATAGTAACGATAAATATCATAAAATTTAAATTGGAAAATAAGGGTTGTTATAAAAGTAAATTAAATTCATTTTAATTCAAGAAAAAAATTATGAAACTCAATTTAGTACAGGAGAAAAATAAAAGTAACTTCTAGTCTCTAAAAAAATAAAACTAGGATAAATTTGTCAATCCCTAAATTATCTATTTTTTCAATAAATTATCCATTTTATTATTTTTCTTTTTTGACATTCAAAAAAAGACATTCAACTACAATGGTTATTCAATTAAATATCAATGACAGTTAGAAAATCTAAAAAAGATCCATAACAAGTCTAAAAAATAGAACAAACATATACTAAAACAAACTATATGTTATTTAGTTCATAGTTATAATGATATATCTATGTAGATGATGGTTGCTAAAATGCTAAAGAAGAGAGAGAAAAAGAAAGTGATTTATTGAACAATAAATTATTTAAGGACCTTTTCTTTTGTGCGACAAAATTACCTATTTTTAATTATTGTTAGATATCTAATTGTCCCTTATCCTTCAAAAAATATATAATAAATGATAAATGTGTTTTCAAGGGAAATAGATGAAACCTTTATTGTGAGGCATTTGCCAATTCTAATTATATGTTTTTTTTTTTTTTTTAAATGCTAGTCACTCTAATTCCACTTGAAAATTCATTATACACATTAAATTTCATTAATTCAATAGTTAAATGAATAATTCTTATTGAGTAGTTAAAATCTATATAGTTTTATAAAATTTAAAAAATGTATGATAATTTATCAAGAAAATTTAATTCAACGTATAATATATATATATATATATATATATATATATATATATATATATATATATTTTAAAAATATACATAAAATATTAACTAAAAGATCCTATAACTATAAATATTCATATAACTATAAATATTCAATTTCTATATTTATTTTATATGCATGACCGTTAAGATAATATAAAAATATTTAATAATTAAATAATAAAATTTAATATTTAACAAAAGTATTTTTTTAGAGACGATAAATCCCCATTCATATAACTTATATAAGAATAACAGCTAAATTTATGTAGACTATATATTTTTTTTTGCAATAAACAGAAGCATCAAAATTTACTATCATGATTTTTGTTTCGGAGTTGCAGAGTATAGCTGTATCAATCGTAAGCTATATGGGAATGTTAAGAATTACATTTGCATTGGAGAAAGACTTTTTCGACAAAGAAAAATTCATGTCGTGCATGGAGAAATCTCTTCAATTGATTGAATACAGCAGCAAAAGAGATATCTCAATAAAATCAAAACATTTTTCTATGCCGACAATGACAACAAGAATTTAATGTATTTATTGTTCGTTTATTTATTTTAAATAAATGTCGTTTAGGTAAAGAAATTTTGTCTAATATAAATGTTTTATTTATTCAATGTGACATTGATTTTTATTGTTTTTTTTTTCCTCTAAATTAATATTGTATGCACCAGCTATATGTCATTGTATTTATTTGTTTATAATTTTTTTTTTATCTTTAATTCATTGTATTTGATTATGCATTTCTGACAAATTTTAAAGCTAATAGTTTAATGAGGTCAATTTTGTTACTTAAAGTTGTTATATTTATATAATTATTTATTTATTGTTTTTCTTAATCTATGTGAAAGAAATATAAACTCACATTTATTTTAAAACGAATGAAGTATATTTTTATGCCGAAACGTCTTAATTTGTAATTTGATGGATGTCATCGTTTTTTATAACATCAGTTATTATTTTTTTATTAAATATAAAAGTTATTCATATTTTTCAATAAAACTTTATTAGAATCGAATCAATCTTCAGTATATTTTATAAATTTATTCTGTATCTTATGAATGATGAGTACATTGTTGGCTTCCAATTGTCATCCTCTAAGTTGCCATTTTATTTATTTTATGTTTCTATATATTTTATTTTATTTTAATTGAATATTTTTAATATTGATTTATAGGCTTCAGCTAAATATATATACAACACTTTGAGAAATTCAAGCACAACAATTTCAAATGTAATTGGGCCAGTGGAGCAAATGGCTTTGGCTAACCATCCAGTTAAAGGAGAATTAGCTTTTGTACCTCCCCATTTAAACTTATACCCTCCAACTTAATGTTTTTTGAGTGAAATACCTAAAATAATCCTAAAAAAAACAGTAAAAGTCAAAATAAGAAAAAAATGAAAACAGTTTACCCCCACACTTAAAAAATCCGGAAAAGTGAGTTTTTCAGAAAAAAAAAAAAAAAAAAAATTTATCGGAAATTTAAAAAGGATTGAAATTTCCGG
>NC_021161.2:4055986-4064972 GCF_000331145.2 Cicer arietinum
AGAGTTATTATTAGCGACTTATTTATTATTCAGAGTTATTATTAGCGACTTGTTGTAGACGTCATGCATAAGCGATAGCCCATGATGTAGACTCATCGCTACGATGCTTCTTCCAATGCCATGCAAGTGGTGGTAACGGACATGCAGATTTCAATTTAACTTGAACCCAATGATTTTCGTTAACAAAACCAATGCTGATAACACGATCACGTGACAAATCTCCATTATGTGCACCCCTCAATGGGAAAAAAGTCAAACAAAAAGTTTTTGCTAATGTAACAAGAACGAGATTATATTTTGTTGCTATCACGTAACCCATATCAGGAATGGTCATCCACTTCTCGTTAGCTTGGTTTTCCAACTCAGTTACAAGTAAAGACTCTGTCACTTCTTGCAAACGTTCCTTGAATAATGCAGCATATAAATCAGGTTTGGACTTAATCTCTGTATACAACTGCCGACGTATAATGCTCCAGTATTCTTCACCATAACCAAGTAAAGCAACAATAGCACGATATCCACAATTTCCATCTGCTTTAACATTAACTATGTCTTCAATATATAGATGAATTAAAGAAAGAAACTCGTGGAAATATTTTTTAACCTGATGGGAGACTTGTTTGGATGCTTGATGGGAGACTTGAGTATCAACATGCTCAAAGTATGATGCGTCGCGATATACGTCATATCCCTTCGGCTTATTGCCTTTTTTCTTAACACCACCTTTTGTTTTGATTTTATCCACTGGTGCACACATTGATGTTGTCTCCGAATATGCTATTTCACGCACCATGTTTTCCAAATTATATCCATCTCTGATGTAATGTCCAACTTTGAATCATTTGTCAACTGTTCATTCTCTTGATCACTATTCAAGGTTAATTTCCTCCAATGTATATGAACAACATCTAATGGGATTGGAACACCTTTCATCTTGTATCGTGCTAACTCACATGCACAAGGTAATCCATGAGTCTTTCTAAGTATACAACAACACACATCTTTATCGTTACCGACATAACTGACTCTCTTGTATTCTTCAACAATATCACCTAAGGCTTTCTTGGGTACCACCCAAGTCAATTTCTCAGGATACCACCCAAGTCAATTTCTCAAAGAATGGATTGTTGTGTATATGCTCTTTGCGACCTTTACTTATCTCAAATGAACCTTTGATCTTAATAATTTAAAACTTCAACATGTCATTCATACCATTCCATGCCTTACAAAAATCTCCTTTACTGTGTTCCAAGAATCTCTTCAATGACCAATGAGCAGACTCAACCCTAATATTTAAACAAAAAAAATACAAAATGTGAAGTAATGATCATATATCATGCATAAATCATATATCATATATCATACAAAATGTGAAATTTTAATGACATACCTATTAGTCGTAGTATTTCCTAGATGCAATACTCGATTGGTCCATGCTTCAACAAATCTTTCCTTATGAGGATTCAACCATGTGTCTCTGACGTAGTCAAAGAAAATAATATTATCGACACATGCTTGCTCAAATACTTGCAAAAGTTCCTCGTACTCCTTCTCTTCAGAACAATAAACAATTTTCCTCCACAACTCAAGAATGGGTTCTTGCATGTCTTTCTTTAATATATACTGTTTGCATTTGGCTCCAACATTTTTGTTAATATGAAGTTGGCAAAGTAAATTTGTTGAAGATGGAAATACAACTTTAATTGCATTCATTAAAGCCAGTTCTCTGTCAGTCACAATCACCTGAGGAAATGGCGTGTTTGAAAAAAACAACTCTTTTAACTTCTCCAATGCCCACCAAAAGTTGTCTTGACGTTCAGAATCCATATAAGCAAATGCAACATTAAATGTCAACCAAGTTGAAGTTACACCAACAATTTCAAACAACGGTAACCTATACTTGTTGGTTTTGTAGGTGCTATCCATGATCAATACAAGAGGGAACATGTTAAGCAAAGTTATGGAATCTGTGTGCGTCCAAAACATATCCCTCACAACGTTGGAGTCCTCATGAGTCCTACTCCAACAAGTATATTTCTCAGCTTCAAGTAACTTCAACAAATGTTGCATATCAGTTCTAGGTCCCATCAAATTCTTCCTGTATGTACTTCGTCGCTTGTAAATTTGATAGATACTAGTCACATTCTCCGTATCTCGATCTCTCAAATATGACAAGATATGTCTCGGTGCAACGTGATATTTTGTCAACTCGTCAACATGTTTCTTATCTTCTTCTGTTAAGCGTCCCATAAATGCATTATTCTCAAAAGTAGCTACTAACTCATGGTTGTGAAGTCCACAGATTAAACTAATAATCCATCATTCATCATTTTTCAGTGGTCTCGATCTAAGTTTAAACGGACATCCACACTTTTTAGTTGAAGTACCTGTGTCATTTTTATTTGACTTATATTGTCCACCTCTATCACAACCAAGAATTAATTTTGACTTTCTTCCTTTCTTTCCAGTCTCTAGGTCCGATCGAGTAATGATAACTGCTACTCGATTTTGTCGACCTATCTCTCTTGCCCATAATATGACAGCTTCTCGTGACTCAAAAATTTGATCAGTTGTAAATGCTTCAGTTAAATCTATAAATACTGGTTGTGTGTTTTCCATCCTTATTTCAAAAAAAAAAAAAATTAAAATAAAATAACAAACAAATTAAAAAATATTAAAAAAAAAATAAAAAAATTTAAGTACCGGATTTTTTAAATTTCCGGATTAACTACCGGAAATTTCAATTTTTGAAATTTCCGGTATTGAAAATACAACTACCGGAAATTTCATTGACCAAATTTTCGGTAATAAATATAACTACCGGAAATTTAGTTGCAAAAATTGACTTACCGAAAATTTCAACGAGGTTCAGATTTTAGAGTAATTTTTTTTTACCGCTCACGTGAATGAATTTATTAAGGATAAAATTAGATTTTTAACAAATTAGGGGGTACAAGTTTAAATGGGGGGGGAGGAGTACAAAAGCCAACTCTCCAATTAAAGGCCTATACTTTATGGTTGTTGGTCCACCAGAGGTCAGTATATGATTCAAAAAAAAAAAACACTATACCATACCCTAACAATTATATCTATACCCCACAAATCCTCCAAAATTCAAATTTGTAACTGATTTTGTTTTTAAATTAAAAATAAAAAAATTTCTCCTACCCTACAAAATTTTAGTGTTTCAAAAACCTAAAATTAAATTTGAATTTTTTAGAATATAAATATATTTTAAAAAACTCAAACTTTTAATTACTAGTGTGTAGTTCATATCAAATCATGATATATTGTTCATATATATATATATATATATATATATATATATATGTGTGTGTTGAAATACTTTAAAATAAGTTTTGATTTTTTTTTAAATAAATTAATGTACCAAAATGTATGTTACAATATTGATTCTTTTTAGTTTTTAAACAGTAAAATAGGTAGTTTATGGGAAATGTGGGGTAAAGGTATAATTGATGGAGTATAGGTTTCTATGATCGATTGTAGCACACAATATTTAATATGCAGATATCCATCTTTTTCATCATAATGGAAAGATGCTTGTGATCTAGTAGATAGATAATTTCATATGTGCTTTCCATTAGGTGATATTGAGGGAATGAAGCTTGTGTGGTTGCGGCCACATATGGATAAGGGGTGTAAGGATTTTGTGGTATCGGGGGCTGGAAAATTGGGGGTCGATAAGAATTGATGGGTGGAAAATAAGAGATTCTGGGGTTTACCATTACAGCGTTAGTGTCTCCTTCTTTCTTTTTTGTGAATGTCGTCTGGGGTCGTTTCACGCTAGTTGCTGCACATACAATCTTGCCACTCCTCATCCCACTTTCTATCATTTCTCCTATCATGACAAGGTCAGAAAAGTATGATGACATACTCCCAATCATCTTGTCATAAAAAGGCGACTGGAGAGTATCCATAAACATACCAACTATTTCTCTTTCAGATAATGGGGGTTCTACTTGTGAGGCCATTTCCCTCCACCGTTGTGCGTATTCTTTGAAAGCTTCGTTGTCATTTTTCAGTGAATTTTGCAATTGCATCCTATCAGGGGCCATGTCAACATTGTACCTGTATTGCTTCAAAAAGGCATCAGCTAGGTCCTTCCATGAACGAATTTGATTTCGCTCAAGATGCATATACCAACTTAACGATGCCCCACTCAAACTGTCTTGGAAAAAGTGAATGAGAAGTTTATCTTTATGAGCATGAGATGCCATCTTTCTGCAATACATAGTTAGATGATTTTTAGGACATGTGTTGCCCTTGTATTTTTCAAAGTCAGGAACCTTGAATTTGGGAGGGATAGTCACATCAGGAACCAAACACATATCGAAAGCTTCAAGGCCATAAACATTATACCCCTCAATAGCTTTTATTCGCTCTTCCAAGACATGTAATTTTTCCTTTAATTGTGTATCATCCCCAATGTGAGGTTGATGCCAATTTCCATTAGTATCAAAATGGGGTACTTGGGGTGCAATATATGGAATATTTTCTGAGGGTTGAGTGTTTTGGGGTGGCATATAGCCCAGAGGAGATGGAATTTGTGATTGGTTTGGGTTTTAGGGGTTGACGACTAAAGGTGGAGTATAACCGGGTGGAAGACCATACATAGGAAATGGCATAGTTGTTGTATGAGGTTGCTGGGTAGTCAGGGTAGAGCCTGGTGGGTGAGAAGGAGTGGTTTGGTGTTCTTCATTTGCAGCAGGAGGATTCTCATTTGTATTCCCCTTCCTTGACAAAGCTTGTATAGCTTCTAAGATTTGATCAACCTTTTCCTTCAATTGGTTGACATCCATTCTCATCATCTCTTGATTTTGCTCAAGTTCTTCCATGATCTTCGAGTTTGCACGAGTCCGATAAGGGTGTCGAGGAAACAGCTTTATTGATTTTTTCTGTGTTTTTTTTTTAAAATAAATTAATTTTTTATGAGTATGCACTAAAATATGAATGAAGATGAAATCAATTAGTTAATTATGATATTTGGATGTTGGGGAATCATAAGCCTTATGTAAATTTTTTTAACAAGAACGAATTATTAGTGAAGAAAATATGGGGATCAGAAATCGAAATAGCAAATCCTTCATTGATATTATCAGGTTGCTTGAACTTTTCAAAGTAAAGTTTTTCTTTTTTTAGATCCCATTGTCCAGTTTAATGACACGTGACTAAGGTTTGTATGATTTCCCAAAAATCCTGAAAATTTATACAAAATGCTATGATGTTTTATTTTCCTTAGAAAGAGAGAAAAAAAATGTCATGAGATATGAATGAAACTAATATATACATAAACTCTTGAATATATAAGATAATGTTTTTGGTTTTTGTGGATATTCTTACAATGAAAGGATCTATTGGCTTATGTAGTGAAATTCTCACAAGGGAGGCTCTATTGTTCTAAACACGGTTCCTAGAGCCAATAATCATATTTTAGAATATTGTCAACAACAATAGGTAAACTATTTTAAGTGATAATAACCTCAATAGGATCAAACTCTAGGTGAGATCTTCATGCTAACCAAACAGGATGTACATCCAGACTACGCGATCTCGAAACTAAGCTTAAGTTTTGTTCAAACCCGGGTATAAGGTTCGAAATGTCCCCAGTGGAGTCGTCAGCTGTCGCGGCCTAAAATTTCGAGTTTTCATCGAATTCAATGGAGTCGCCACCAAAATTTATTTTAAAATAGGGAAAATATTGGAAAACCCTTAAAAATGTAAAAAATGTATTTGAAACCAGATTTTGAGTTCGGGAGTCGATTATGCGTAGGGAAGGTATTAGCACCCTACGACATCCGTTAAAATACGGTTACCTTTAATTAATTGTGCAAAATTACATCAACTTAAATATATATTTATAAAATATTTTTATAAATGTGACTTTTTTGAGATAAAAGTGTGTTAATATATAGTAGTACAAAAAAAAGTTTTTATTAGTGTGTTTGACAAGAGTGTGATCTTGCTCCTACGTATCTCCCGGTGCGATGGAGAAATTAAAGCTACGTAGTTCTTGGGTAGAAAATGCGGATGTGTTTGCTTTTACATAAATTTTGTTTTGTTGTTGATAAAAAAATTTAATTTTGACGAACAAAACGAAAACTTGTTTGATTTGAATAATTATTTTAAAATATAAATTTTAAGACGATCGAGTTGTACAACTCGTGTCTCAAAACTCAAAGACAAAAAAAAGATGTCACATCTAATTTAACCCTTTTTGAGAATATTTGATTATTTTTTAAAGTAGAGTTTTAAGACCATCAAGTAGTACAACTTGTGTCTTAACAACTCCAAGATTTTAAAAAGATAATTAATTAAATTTAAAAAAAAAAGTTGATTTTAGATCTACTTATTTATAAGAATAAGTTTTAGAATTATCAAAATATAAAATTTGTATTATGCAACTCAGGGATTAAAATGTCATTTTTAATTATCTTTAATTAATTTTTATGATTTATTTGTTTATGATTTTTAGTTTATTTATTTGTGAATATGAGATTTAGAACCATCTAGTTGTCACAATTTGTATTCTAATAACTCAAAAATTAAAAAGATGTCACATCTAATTAATTTTTAATGAAATGTTTGTTATTATTTTATTTTACTTTTCTTTTTAAAATAAAAAAATGATACTAAATATAAATTTAAATGATTATTCAAAATAAAATTAATAATAAACACAAAAATAAAATAGCGAAAAGAAAAATATATGAACTTGTCGCTTAAAATAAAAAATAATACTAATTACAAATGTAATCATCTTTTAAATTATTTTGTATTATAATAAGTTAAAAAATAAAATTCATTTTAGCACAAAAAAAAATAATATAATATAAAATAAATGATATTTATAACCTTTTAATTGTGCCTATAATTACTTATATTAAATAGAATCATCAACATTAAATGAAATAAATACATATAATAATTATTTAATGTGAAATAGTTGGCTTGAACATGGAACCGTAACGGTGCAAAGCCAGCCGTAGAAAAAAAAACACAGTTTTCACGTTTTTCAATAGCACAGTTTAAAGCACAGTTTTTCTTCTCAAGCACAATAAGATATGAACCAGATTTTCAACCAAACATCTTTTACCAACATCTATTTTTTTCCAAAAATAAAACATATTTTCAAATTCACATCAAACATTAATCTCAAACAAAACACTACTATTTAAACCTTTCAACACAAAAATATAATCTATAATGTACATTATAAACAGAATGAGAAAAATACCCTTTCCGATAAGAATAGAGCGGTGCTATGCAGTGGTGTATCCTTCTTCTTCTTTCTTTATATTAGAAACAACAAACAAACAAACAAAACTCTTTTTTAGTTGCAATCTTTTTTTGTGAAATCAATCTCTCCTCATCTCTTTCTTCTTTCACGTTGATTTTATCTTTTAATACATAGGCTAAAAAGGAGAAGAGTGTGTTCATCGTATAAATTAAAGGTATGGATTTTACCTGTTTTGGCAACCAGATCAAGCAAACTCATGCAATTAAGGGAATGAGAGACTGAGCTTTTTGATTGAGTATTCAAACTGATAAACTTAATACCATTAGTAAATTGAAAAAATAATAAAATTAAATTAAAAGAATAGAAAGAAAGTGAAAATGCAGAAAGGAAGAACTAGGAAACGTGAAAGTCCAGAAACGTGGAAAGAACAGTAAACATGAAAGAACTAGGAAACGTGGGATGGGAAATAAGCATAGGAAAAAGTGGGATGGGTGACAGGGAATTTTAATATTTTTTATATTTTTTTTTTGTTTTGCTTTGGATTTTTTTGTTGTCTTTTTTTATTGTATTTTTAATGTTAAATATAATTATTACAATTTTTACAAATAAATATATTTTTTAAATTATTTTTATTTTGTAGGACAAAATTGAGGTATTACAGCTGCCCCTATTTAATTATCAAAATAATTAAATATAAAGACCTAAATTTTGTACAAAGTAAATTAATTTCGGAGAAAATAAACAATAATTTGAATTGTAAAAAAATTGATGATTTAAAAAAAAAAAAAAGCATGTAAAAGAAATTGGTGATTGGCAAAAGTAAATAAAAAATAAAAAATGATTGTCTTCGGAGTGTTTACCGATGCGTTGATGGACATGAATAAAGTGATGATCGTCTTCGGATTGATTACCCGATGCGTAGATCGACATAAAATAAAGTGATGAATAAAGTGATGATCGTCTTCGGATTGATTACCCGATGCGTAGATCGGCATAAAATAAAGTGATGATCGTCTTCGGATTGGTTACCGATGCGTTGATCGATTGATAAAATGATCGTCTTCGGATTGGTTACCGATGCGTTGATCGATTGATATAAATAAAATGATGACTAAACAAAACACGAGTTTAAAATTTAGAATGTAAATAAAATGAGATAAATTTGTTTTATTTTTATTTTTAAAAGGAAGCATGTATGTGGTAATGCAAACGTAAAATGAATAATGTGATACAAAAGTTGTTGAATATAAATAAAATACACACATAAGATATGCATGATAACTCATTATGCATGATATAAGGAGTTGTTGAGTATATGTAAAATATGAGTGAAGATGCATAAATCATGTGTGAGTATTTGAAAAAAATGTAGGATGCATGCAATGAAGATAAATCCCTTTTTATTTATTTATTTATTTTATTATTTTTTAGTTTCCCCGATCCTTATGCGACTTTATACACTTATAAGATTCAATGGATCAACGACGATAACAATCGTTCTTTACATGATGACTCGAGTATATCTTGTGTAATCACTTTTTCTTGAGATCAATCAAATGTGGATTATTTAAAATGCCCCTTCATTTTTTTTTACACCCAATATCTCACGTTCCCGTGTATATATTTTCAAGCGTCAAAATATTTAAGATATTTTTTTTATATTTTCATATATTTCAAATTCCCATTTTATTATCATAAAATAACATTTTTTTTAAAAAACGTTAGAAC
>NC_021161.2:4065073-4082546 GCF_000331145.2 Cicer arietinum
GAGTGTGTTTAGCTTTAGTTGGAGAGACAACAAACGCTAGTCATTCTTGTAATTTAGAACTTCTAAGAATAATAACTGCCCCAACTTGAAATGCTTGATTCTTTTGTTATCCCTAACTTTTGCATGGACCGCTCTTCCAAGTTTTCAATCCATTGGTATGCTCTAATTTTTGCCTAGGTCACCTTTTCAGGTTTTCAACCTAGCGAGCCCAATTTTCTATTTTTTTTAAGCATAATATTTCTTGACTGCATCTGAGTTTACTGGAAGTGGAAACTCATCTCCATCCATTTCTGCGAGTATCATAGCTCCCCCAGAGAAAGCTTTTTTCACAACATACGGTCCTTCGTAGTTCGGAGTCCACTTTCCCCGAGAATCCTTTTTTATGGGCAATATTTTCTTTAACACTAAATCTCCTTCTCGAAACTCTCGAGGACGGACTTTTTTCTCGTAGGCTTTTTTGATAAAACTGACCATGACACAAAGCTATCATTCTTTTTTCTTCTATGAGATTCAATTGGTCATATCGTGATTGAACCCACTCTGCCTCTTCTAGTTTTGTTTCCATCAGGACTTTGATCGAGGGAATTTCAACTTCGATGGGAAGTACCGCTTCCATTCCATACACCAATGAGAAAGGAGTTGCCCCTGTTGAGGTACGAACAGAGGTTCTATAGCCATGTAATGCACAGGGAACCCTTTCATGCCAATCCTTATATGTCTTCACCATCTTCTGTATGATCTTCTTGATATTCTTATTTGCTGCTTCTACAGCCCCATTCATTTTCGGACGATATGGAGAAGAATTATGGTGCTGAATTTTGAAACTATCACACAACTCTTTCATCATTTTGTTATTCAAATTAGTCGTGTTATCAGTGATTATCTTATTTGGCAATCCATATCGACAAATCAATTCTCTTTTGATGAATCTGACAACCACACTTCTCGTCACATTGGCATAAGAAGCAGCTTCAACCCATTTTGTGAAATAATCAATAGCTATTAGGATAAACCGGTGATCATTTGAAGCTTTAGGTTCGATGAGTCCAATAACATCCATTCCCCACATTGAAAATGGCCAAGGTGATGTTAAAACATTCAAAGATGTGAGTGGTACATGTATTTTATCAGCATAGATTTGACATTTGTGACATTTCTTTACGTGACTAAAGCAATCGGATTCCATGGTCAACTAATAGTAGTCAGCCCTTAAGATTTTTCTTGCCATTGGTGCCCATTTGCATGAGTTCCGAAAGAACCTTCGTGAACCTCTTGGATAATTTTCCCCGCTTCTGCTTTATCCACACATCTGAGGAGAACCATATCATGATTTCTCTTATAAAGCACATCACCCAAGGCGTCAGCTAATTGGTTTTCTTCTCGAGGGATGTGGTGAAAAGTGATCTTCTCAAAGTGTTATGTCAATTCTTTGATATGGGTGTGATACGAAATCAATTTAGAATCTCGCGTTTCCCACTCTCCTTTCGTCTGATGGATGACCAACAATGAGTCTCCATATACCTCAAGAAATTTTACATTTGATTCAATAACTGCTTTAATGCCCATAACACATGCTTCAGATTCTGCAATATTGTTTGTACAATCAAAACACAACCTAGCCGTAAATGGAGTGAACTGGTTCTCTGGGGAAATCAAAATGGCTCAAACTCCATGCCCTAACGCATTAGAGGCACCATCAAACACCAACCTTCATTTTTCTTTATCAGATGATTCAATCTCTTCAACTAAAGTCATTATGTCTTCATCGGGGAATTCACACTGCATTGATTGATAATCTTCTACCGGTTGTTGGGCTAAGTACTCTGCTAGTGCGCTTCCTTTGATAGATTTTTGTGTAACATATACCAAATCGTATTCTGATAGCAACATCTGCCAACGGGCGATCCTTCCAGTAAGAGCAGGTTTCTCAAAGATGTACTTAATTGGGTCCATTTTAGACACCAACCAAGTTGTATGACATAACATGTATTGCCTCAACCGACAAGCAGCCCATGCCAATGCGCAACATGTTCGTTCAAGCAGTGAATATCTTGTTTCACAACTGGTGAACTTTTTGCTCAAATAATAAATAGCATGTTCTTTCCTACCAGATTCATCATGCTGCCCCAGTACGCAGCCCATTGACTCGTCAAGTACTGTTAAGTACATAATAAGTGGTTTCCCAGGAACAGGAGGCACTAGGATGGGAGGTTTCGATAAGTACTGCTTAATCTTTTCGAAAGCTTTTTGACAATTCTCGTTCCATTCAACCTTTTGGTCTTTGCGCAACAATTTGAAAATCGGCTCGCATGTAGCGGTGAGATGCGATATAAACCTTGCAATGTAATTCAATCTACCCAAAAAGCCACGAACTTCTTTTTCCGTGCGTGGAGCCGGCATTTCTTGTATTGCTCTTACTTTATCTGGGTCCACCTCTATCCCCTTTTGACTAACGATAAACCCAAGTAACTTGCCTGATCTTACCCCAAATGTGCATTTAGCAGGGTTTAAACGGAGTTTGAACTTCCTTAGTCGCTCAAATAGCTTTTGAAGGTTAACAACATGGTCTTCTTTGGTTCGAGATTTTGCGATCATATCATCCACATAAACCTCTATTTCCTTATGCATCATATCATGAAACAAGGTTACCATTGCTCTTTGATAGGTTGCCCCGGCATTCTTCAATCCAAATGGCATCACTTTATAGCAGAAAGTCCCCCATTGTGTGATGAATGTAGTTTTTTCCATATCTTCGGGAGCCATCTTGATTTGATTGTACCCTGAGAAACCATCCATGAAGGAGAAAAGAGAGTATTGAGCAGTGCTATCCACTAGGACATCAATATGAGGTAGAGGAAAATCATCTTTAGGACTAGCTTTATTTAAATCCCGATAATCAACGCACATTCGAACCTTTCCATCTTTCTTTGGAACTGGTACAATATTAGCCACCCATTGAGGATATTTTGCTACTGCTAAGAAACCAGCATCAAATTGCTTCTTGACCTCTTCTCTAATTTTAAGCGACATATCAGGTCTCATCCTTCTCAACTTCTGTTTAATTGGAGTGTATTCAGGTTTTAGTGGTAGCTACGAATGTAGTTTTCTCCATATCTTCGGGAGCCATCTTGATTTGATTGTATCCTGAGAAACCATCCATGAAGGAGAAAAGAGAGTATTGAGCAGTGTTATCCACTAGGACATCATATGAGGTAGAGGAAAATCATCTTTAGGACTAGCTTTATTTAAATCCCTATAATCAACGCACATTCGAACCTTTCCACCTTTCTTTGGAACTGGTACAATATTAGCCACCCATTGAGGATATTTTGCTACTGCTAAGAAACCAGCATCAAATTGCTTCTTGACCTCTTCTCTAATTTTAAGCGACATATCAGGTCTCATCCTTCTCAACTTCTGTTTAATTGGAGTGTATTCAGGCTTTAGTGGTAGCTTGTGTTCAACTATGTTAGTATCTAACTCGGGCATATCCTGATATGACCATGCAAAGACATCCACATAATCAATTAAAAGTTTAACCAACTTTTCTCGCTCACTTTCTTTCATAGACATACCAATTTTAACTTCTTTTTTATCATGCTCAGTCCCTAAATTGATCACCTCAACAGGTTCTGGGGGAAGCTTACAATCGTCTTCACAATCCTCATCAGCATGATTAATCAGATGTTCAAAATTACAAGAAATGGTTCTAGCGCTGCTATTTTCAACATATTCATTTTCGACTCTGCATTGTTTAAATTAAGAAAAAAGAAAAAAAAATATATATGAATAAGGATTGCCAAAAGAAAGAGAAAAGAGAAAAAACAAAACCAATTGGAGAATTAAAAAATGCATTTATTGATAATAAGTACGGAATTGAAATACATATGCCCTAATTAGTTATCCTTATAGCCTTGGGCAGAACAAAAGGAGTTAAAAATACATAATTACTTTGAACATGAATTAACAAATACGGGAAACTCGATGATCTTCCAATTGTTGAGATTGGTGTTTGGAGGACAAGGGTACACTAGCTTGAGGGTATCATCATCACCATGATCCTCTTCCGCAACAGCCACCTGATCAGCATATATTATTCTGACGCTTTGAAAATTTTGACGAATGTCACAAATAGGAATCTTCTGTGAAAATTTTGCGCTTTGTGAAATCAATCTCTCCTCATCTCTTTCTTCTTTCACGTTGATTTTGTCTTCTAATATATAGGCTAAAATGGAGAAGAGGTGTGTTCATCGTATAAATTAAAGGTATGGATTTTACCCTGTTTTGGCAACCAGATCAAGCAAACTCATGCAATTAAGGGAATGAGCTGAACTTTTTGATTGAGTATTCAAACTGATAAACTTAATACCATTAGTAGATTGAAAAAATAATAAAATTAAATTAAAAGAATAGAAAGAAAGTGAAAATGCAGAAAGGAAGAACTAGGAAACGTGAAAGACCAGGAAACGTGGAAAGAACAGTAAACGTGAAAGAACTAAGAAACGTGGGATGAGAAATAAGCATAGGAAAAAGTGGGATGGGATGCGTGACAGGGAATTTTAATATTTTTTATATTTTTTTTGTTTTGCTTTGGATTTTTTTGTTGTCTTTTTTTACTGTATTTTTAATGTTAAATATAATTATTACAATTTTTACAAATAAATATATTTTTTAAATTATTTTTATTTTGTAGGACAAAATTGAGGTATTACAATGTAAATAGACAATTCAAAATATGCAATTCCACAGTTTAATAACAACAATAAAAAAAAATTAACTATCTACACACTCAATTACAAATGTGGAAAAATTAATTGAGAAAATAAAAAACTACGGACCAGTATTTCTCTTCTTCTCGTCGCGGATTACATACAAGTTACAAGTGTTACAAGTGTATGATTTAACTATCTCTTTTATTCAATGCACATGGATCAAACCCATTTGAACCCTTTTTTTTTTATCTCATTTTCTTTTATTACTTGGTGTAGTCCATTGGAAATTTTTTGTTATATCATTTTCTTATTTAAAAATCTTTCATTTTAAAATAATTTATTGATATCTTAAAAATCATTAATACAAATAAAACACTTGTTTTACCTCTCATACAAATCATCTCTTTTGGGATCCAAATAAAAAGGTAAGTTATCCGTTAAACATGCATGTCATTTTATAAACTATTGAGATGACACAAATTCCTTTTCAATTTCGTTGCACAATTAAAAATTTAGATTTGAGTCTAAACTTTGAAATATTAGAACTTTACCAATTTAGTTTGAAGATTTTGCAGATTGATTTATTATGAAAAATAATTTTAAAAAGAGAAGGGTATTGATTGAACTTTTATGTCCTTGTTGTAATGGGAGAGGAGGAAGTTGATCTAGTTTTTATAAATTGCTCATTGACTCACCAACTTTTCTTTCTTTCTCCTCCGATGTGCGGTTTGGTGATATTTTTCCTAGTTTCAGAGAGTGACTTGAAAATATCATTGTTCATCTTTTTCATAAGTGACTGAAATTGTTTGATCACTATATACTATGATATTTGATATGTTTGGAATAAACGATCTCTTTTGAAGGAAAAATCATCCAAAAATCTAAGATAGTCCGTAAAGATTGGACAATCTTTGAGGATCACAAACTATTGTTGAATAGGTGGTTGATGATCTAAATCACGCATCTACCTATCTCTCTAATTGATGCATAATTAATATTGTGATGTTGGCCTAGATAATAAATATTTTTTTGGCAAATTGGTGCTTTTATTAGAGATGTTAAGGGGATTGTCTTAGGTTTTACTAATTGGAAAGATACCGACTAGATGTGGCTGAGGTACATAATTTTTTCCTAACAATTCTCTTTATTTATTTATTTATTTATTTATTTATTGTTGATTATCGTAATATTAACACTCATTTATCAAATTGTTTAGTTGTACATATAAAAAGAATTGTAAATATTTCTACACATATTCTAACAAAATCTTCTTAATTCTTATTTGACGCTATTTAGATTAAGGACCGTCTTCCTTTTATTTGTAGCTTGTTTGGCAGCTTAATCAAATTATTATTTTTTTTTGGAAAATATATTAATATATATGGTTCTCCACAACTTAGGCTCAACAACACAGTTAATTTTCGATAATTACTTTAATTCAACCAGATATTTGTGTCTTGAAATTTCCGGTAATTACTTTAATTCTACCAGATATTTGTGTCTTGAAATTTTCGATAGTTAAATTTATTCTATCAGAAATTTCATAATTTGTACGTAATTTTTTTTTCTTTCTGATTTTTTTTTTATTTTTAAAATAGGGATATAAAACACTATTATGTATAGATTTGACTGAAACATTCACAACTGATCAAATTTTTGAGTCATGAGAAGCTGTCATATCATGGGCAAGAGAAGTTGGCCAACAAAATTGAGTAACTATTATCATTACTTGTTTTGACATAGAGAATGAAAAGAGAGGAAGAAAAGGATGTATTATTAATTTAATGCGTCGACTTCACAACCATTGAGTTACTCTTTCTTCTTTTTTCAACGTGACTCTCCTATTAGATTGTGTGGGAGGTCGAACTTGAAAATGATTCACAGTATTTTTCGCTCCTCTATTCCTCACTGAAAAAAATTGAATGACCAAATGTAAAAAAAAAATAGGTTGGACTGAAAATTTTCGGTTGAGAATAATTATCGAATTTTTAAATTTCTGAATAAGACTAATTCCTAGAAATTTCAAAAATAAAATTTTTGGTATTAAAAAATAACTATAGAGAATTTTAGAGAACAAAAATTACTTTTTATGAATTTACTTTAATTTTTACTATATACTTAAAGGTATTTTATTAGTTAAGGGATAGATTTTTTTAAATAGTGGATATAAGTTAAATTGTAAAGGTATAAAATTCAATTTTTAAATTGTTCAGATGAATTAATCTAGAAGTGTATAGTCAATTCAGACATATTTGAAAAAGTGTATTTTATACCTTCAGATTGAATAATTTAACACTTAAACTTTTTCATAATCATTCTTATATCATATTTGGTTCATAAAGTCTAGAATTTGTTTTGTCAGATTGTTGTATATACAATAAGTACTGAATTAGGTGATTAGACTTTGTGTATCAAAAGGAGCTTGCATTCTCTCTCTATATATATATACACACACACATACAGGTATCAAATTATTTCCAAATGTCAACAAGTTATAAAATTGATGAGCTAAACAAGTTAGCTTGTTATAAAATGATCGAAAGAATGATGATCTCTTATCATCTTGTATCCACATAATAGAACTGAATTAATCGACTATTTATAAGTCATTAATCACTTATTATAAAATAATTGAAGTATCAACGATCTCTCATTAGCCACATAGTTAACTAAGATAACCAACAATTTACAAGTCATTGACTTACTTATTTTTAAATGATTAAAGTATTATGATCTCTCATTAACCACCTAATGAGCTAAATTAACCACTTAGTGAACCCAACGAAACAACAATTTATATCTTATTAACAACTTTAATTTATTATAAAATTATGAAAATATCATGATCTCTCATTAACCATATAGTCCAACTAAGTTATTTCAAACATTGCAACTCATTAACCACTTTTTTGACTTGTTAAAAAATGAATGAAGTATCATGATATCTCATTAATCACAATGAATTGAGTTAAACAATTGTTTTCAAGTGATTGATCACTTATTTAACTTGTTCATTGTTAACATAATTTATCAAGTCTTTGTCTTTTACAAGATGATATATCTTTATGCCCTCTTGCATCTTTCACAAGTAATTGGAAAGTTTTATGGATCCACATTTGTTTGGATTGTTATCCTTTGTAAATACAAGTTCATTTTCTTCTTTGCCTTAAACAACTTTGTCTTTGTATTGTTGAACTCGTGAAAATGGTCATGTTTAATTTTTGTAATGGACCACAATTTATCTTTTTTCAACTTAATACAAATTTTAGTATGACAATTTCCACCTTCTCAAGTGTCTTCAACGTACATAATTTTTTGGACATTTGAGATCCTTCTCTCATGCATGCTAGAATAGTAGCAAGTCTCCCCATCTTGTTATTTTCTTGATGTTCTAATCTTTCATCCAAAATATTTTTCAAATCCTAAATGATTTAACTTCGTCTATGCAAGAAAAACACATGATGTTGCAGGTAGTGGCAGAGCTTGAACAGAAATATTAGGATGTCCAAATTTTTAAAATTTTAATAGATAAAAAAAATATAATAATGTATTATTTATAAGAATTTTAAGTTGTAAATTTACACAAATATATTAGCGATCAAACACTTAACGCTTTCTAGAGAGAGGTAATAGATGAAATTTAGGTTGGTATTTTTAATAATTAAAAATTAATTTTAATAAAATCAAAAAAAATTCAAACACCAAATTTTTTAGAGTTTAAGAAGAAACTTTGACATCACTCACAATATTAGATAATATGTTGTTTGTAATTCCCACATAATTATAATAAAAAATGTTTAGAACTTGTATTCATTTTTTATAACATCAAGAAAAAATATACCTAAAATAGATATATTTTTTTTTTACTAAATATAAAGTTATTCAGATTATTTTATAAAAACTTAATTAGAATTGAATCAATGTTCACGATATTTTATAAACGTATTCAGTATCTTATGAATGACGAGTACATTGTTGGCTTCTAATTGTCATCCTCTTAATTTCCATTTTTTTTAAAATTCTTTTATAGGTTTTAATTGAATATATTTAATATTGATTTATAGACTTCAGCTAGATATGTATACAGCAACACTTTGAGAAATTCAAGCACAACAATGTCAAATGTAATTGGGCCAGTGGAGCAAATGGCTTTGGCTAACCATCTAGTTAAAGGTCTATACTTATGGTTGTTGGTCCACCAGGTAAGTATATGATTCAAAAAATATTACGTTATTTGGAATACATATATGTTTTAAAATACTATAAAATAAGTTGTCGAAATATTCGGTAGATAAATGAATGTAGCAAAAAGTATGTTACAATATTGATTATTTTAGCTTTTTAATAAATATGCAGATATCCATCTTGTTCACCATAATGGAAAGTTGTTTGTGATACATTATTTCATATGTGCTTTCCATTAATGTGAAGGAGTTTTTTACGTGTACCGGTTAGAAATTAAAATTAAAGATCAAAGTTTTTAAATATTGACATGGGTGTGTATTCAACATCATTTATTAAATAGTCACCTCAACAAAATTAGAAGTTAAATTAAGTTAAATTAAAATTGCGTAAAAAAAATATATAGAAAATGTCTTAACTTAAAATAATATTAGGACCAAAATTGTATTAAATATAAAGACTTAAATTATTGAGCAAAATAGAGAGTTAAAACCGCATCTAATTTTTATATTTAGATGCGTTTTCAATCAACAAGTGTTGTAAATTCGATTTCTCTATATAACTCAAAAAATCATTTGAAATTTATAATTAAAAATTGATATATTAATTTGAAGTTAAAATAAAATAGTAACAATTATTTTTTTTCTTTATAAATTAACTAAAACTATTTTAATGTATTATATTAGTTAAACTTAATAAGATTGTATATAGTAACAATGTACGTACCACATCGATAGATTTACGTGAGTGGTGAACTACTTCATTGTCATACAAAGTTTTAGGATTAAATTATTAACAACGATTAAATAGCTAAACGAAATAGGGTAGAGACATCTTGTTAGATCCAAGAGAATGATTCAATTCATCAGAATCAATTAATCAGTGCTTAATAACAATACACTATAATTTATATTTAATAAAAAAATCTCAATAATTAATTATTATGAATCTATAATTAATTAATTAAATAATTAATCTGCCAATGGAACTGCAAGATAAAAGAATGACAATTTTCCTTTGGCAGAGTTAGGGTTAAACAAGGCTTGATTATCCAATTATCCATTCTTTTATTTTGGGAGTGTTGTTGGGTCGATGATGTAATTGGAATTCTTTTTGTTTCGTTGTTCTCTAAGTTGGTTTGGGTTGGTCCTAGTTTTTGGTTGATGTGCACTGTTTAGTACTTTTTGTACTCATTGTAATCACATGGTTTTGTTTCTAATATATTTTACCATTAAAACAAAAAAAAAAAACAAAAGTAGTTTGATATTATTAAGTTAAACATAGTTATGTCCCATTACAATCTAAACTAGCGAATTAAATGAGATAAAAAAAAAGTCTTTAAAATTAGTTGATATTATTAAGTTAAATATTTTACCAAAATATTAGGACTTAAATTTATAGAAAAAAACTTAATCCAAAATATTAACCCATTTGATGGAAGAGCTTTATAGTTTAAGTTTAAATAATACATTGAACATTTTTCTGTACTTAGACACCTAACATGAAATATCCACTTTATGTATATGAATTTATTGGTATATATAGAAAAAGTGAAAAATTTAATAGTAACTAGAAGGTATGGATCTATTGTAGATTGGGGGCTTAACTACCCCACAAATTTTATTTACATTTATGGTTTTGTTTATGTTTTTTACTGAAGTTTACATTTATAGTTGTAAAGTACTGTTTCCGTATTTAATTATAAAATTTTGATTAAATATTCAATTTCGTTTCTGATTTTTGTTATTTGTTTATATTAATCTTTAAATTTATAGTAATTTCAAAATAGTCATTCACATTGTGTAATGTTAATTAATTTAGTTTATCTGTTATTTTTTAATATTTATCAAAATTAAAGTTATTGAGTTGATACATTATCTTACACTTCATCGAATGTTGGGTCCTATTATGATATAATTTTTAAAACAAAGACATATGCATAATAAAAAAATAATAATATTGAGGACTAGTTATTATGATACAATTTTTAAACACCTTTTGGAGATATTTTTAGTGATAACATATGTTTTGAGGAATGCGAGCAAGGTGAGAATGAAATTATGGTTACCTTTTGATACTATTCGAATCAGACAACAAACTTTCCAAAATTGTTATACTTTATTGATTCATTAAATTGATAAACATTTTGAAAAATTAGATATTATTTTGAAATTTCAGTAAAACTGAGAATTAAATAGATATAAATGTACAATTTCAAGGATTGAATTAGGTATTTACTCATAAATTTTTTATGAGAAATTTATTTATCCTTTTAATTAAATTTTCTATGAATTTTCAATTATATTAATATTTTTTTTATCAACATATCTCTAATTATTTATATTTTTTTTGCAACTAATAATAAATATTATAAGGAAATCGTTAATTAATTCTCTTAAAGAATAAAATTGTAAAAATAATATCAATTATTAATAAATTTAATATTGTTATCAATTTTTTAATTCACTTAATTTCATTAATGTGGTCCTATATTTAAAGATAAAAGTAATAATATTTATTTTTTGTGCCCACTTATTGCCTCGGTGATCTTTCAAATTTTTTAGTTAAAATTAGTCATATTTTATCTTCAACAATATAGAGACTTAATTCCAAAGTTAGCTTTTGGTTTTGTCAACTATTACCATTTACAATAGTTCCTCTATAATAAATTTATGAAGAATCAAATTTCTTTTTCTTCAGGGTGTGAACTTTGATAACATGTACATAACTGTAAAGATTAATTTATTGAGTCGAGTATGACCATACTAAACAAGAAAATTTTCCCTAAAAAATTTTAGAATCAAATATTCAACCATACAAGAAATAAATTATTGAATAATTGATTGTTTACATATACATAGAGAGATATTTTTATGGTTTTCTGTATATACCAATTTGTTTTATGCAATACCAAATAATTTTTATAATGTTGAAAAATGAAAACTGTCAACTATAAAAAACTGGCAAAAAATATCTTTAGACACATCGAAAAGTTATAATTCATAGATGATGAAATATTTTTTTCCTAGAAAAATAAAAAAGAAATTTCTTCGTATATAATGATATATTTTTTTTGTAATTTTTAATTTTTGATTTAAAAATATTTTTTATTGATTAATGTTAATTAAAATTAGTGAATTATGTTAGATTTGTAATTGTAATCAAGAATCTTTTTGTAAAAATCTCTGCGCCATCTCTAAACTAATTAACTAGATAGGTTGTATGTTTTTTTTTTACTAAAAATATATTGAAAATAACACAAATTCATCGTCGTTGATAGTGAAAAGGAGGACTTTGCAAGCAAATTCGCAACACATACTAATAGCATAAAATGGTGAAATCCCTACAAAGAGGACACCATCAAAGTAATTAGAATTTCTAGTGTTGAGAGCCAGATCAATGCCTAAATTTGTAATATATTGGAGCTGATGTGTCTGTCAATCTAAAACAAAAAAATACTACAACAAAATATTAAATCAAATATTATCGTATCTAGACGATAAACAAAACAACATGCATCAAGATTACAAAATTATTAAAAAAAAATAAGGAAAGAAAAATAAAATTTATGTACTATAGTCTACACAAGTGCACTAAATGAAGAAGAAAAAAAAAAGCAAGTAAGACTTGGCTCAGTTAACCAAATTGATATTGTTAAGATTTTATGTTGAAATCTGAAATATTAGACTTTAGTTCATAGTTAAAAAAAATCTACTTCAAAAGATTAATCTATTAAGTAAAAAGACTCTCATAATTTTGTATTATATTGAACACTTTTATATACGCAATGTATTATATAACTCTTGTTTCCTATTTTTGTTAGTCTATGTTTTAGCACTAAATGAGAAGATGCAATTTAATCAACAAGCAGGGATGGATCTACCTAGTGTAGATTAGGAGCAACTATCCATAAATTTTATTTTGCATTTATGGTTATAAAATACTATCTCTCATTAAATATAAATTAAGATTTTCAGGAGAAATTTCTTTATAGTTTTATAAGATCTTTTATAAATTATAAATTACTTTTTATTAATATATATTGAATTCATTTGTATAGTTTTTTTTTTGTCACTAATAATAAATACTATAATTTTGTCAAAAATAAAAACAATAAAGACTATAGTAAAAATATTAACTAATTTTCTATTGAAGGATAAAATTGTAAAAATAATCTTAATTATCGACAAATTTTATAATTGTTATTAATATTTTTTTAATTTTAATTATTAAAAATTACCTTAAATTATTACTCTTTTTGACAGACAAGAAAGAATCAAGCGAGTGGAGGGAAAATTGAGAGAGAGGAGGCTAAATTTTTTTATAACTACTTTTTAGGGTTTTTTTTAATGTTTGAGAAGCTAAATAATAATATTATTATTCAGTTGAACAATTAAAAAGAATAGCAAATAAACTAATATTAAATTAATGCAAACGTGTCTCTTCTCTTATATAAATATCCCTATCTTGCTGTTTTATCTTATATAATATTGTACTTAACAAATTAAACTAAAAGATAATGGAAGGGTTTGAGGAAGAATTAGAAGAGCCTGTGAGTCCTACAGGACAATATTTGAATAGCTCCTCATTGTGTGTATACATTCTTGGTATGATAAATTTTGAAGTTCCAATAGATGACATACCAGCACTGTCACTTCTTCAAGAAAAATTCATTCCCACGAACACACGTTTCTCCTCCATCATGGTAACAATCAATCATATTAAAATGACACGGTGATTTATATTAAATTTTTAACTAGATATGTCAATATTTCTACTAACATTTTTGTATATATTTCATCTCAGAATAATATATTTTAAAAGCATATAATATATATTTACAAATTTTTTTGACTTGAATAGATTGAAGACAAAAACGGAGAGAAAAAATGGAAGAAAGTTGAAGTAAAATTAGAAGAACATGTTAAAACTCCTATATTTCCAAGTAGCAAATCATCACTCTATGATGAACATTTTGATGAGTATATGTCAAAACTAGCAATGGAACGTTTACCAGAAGATAGACCACTTTGGGAAGTTCACCTTATTAAGTACCCTACAAAAAATGCAGCTGGTAGTGCAATACTCAAACTTCATCATGCACTTGGAGATGGTTACTCTCTCATGGGTGCTCTTCTTTCATGTTTTGTAAGAGTTGACAATCCCTCTCTTCCATTCACACTCCCTTCAACTCAAACACCTAAATCAATTTTCAACAATAAAGACGTTTTTAAGAATTATATTTTCTCTATTTTCTCCAATGTATTTAACACTATATCGGATTTTGGATGGAGTGTTTTAAAAAGTAGTTTGGTTAAAGATGATTTTACACCAATAAAGTCTAATGCAAATGATACTAAGCTTCTACAAATTACCGTATCAAGTATCTCGGTCACTATGGATCACATCAAAGAAATAAAATCAAGACTTGGAGTGGTAGGTCAAATATCTCAAATTAATTATTATTATTATTATTATTATTATTATTATTATTATTATTATTATTATTATTATTATTATTATTATTATTATTATTTACGTCCTAATTGCAACATTAGATATTTCAAATTAATTTAAAACTTTGTATTAAGTTTTTATATTTTTATATTAACTTGCATACTTTTTTTTGTGTGACCAAATTTAATACAGAGCATAAATGATGTGCTTGTTGGCATAATTTTCCTTGGAATTCGGTTATATATGCAAGAAATGAATAAAGATTCAAGCAAATATAAGTCGACAGCATTGGTGTTGATGAATACAAGAAGTATCAAAGGTTATAAGTCAATTAAGGAGATGGTTGACAAGAACAATAAGAATGGTCCTTGGGGAAATCAATTTGCATTTTTGCATACTCCAATTCCAGAGCTAAATGATACAAAAATTGAAAATCCACTTGAGTTTATATTGGAAGCTCATGAAGAGATTAATAGGAAGAAAAATTCTTTGGGTGCACCTCTAACTGGCTTGCTTTTAAATGTTATGAAGAAATTGAGAGGCCCAGAGGTATGTAGCTATTCTTTAATCAAATGCATTATTACATGTCTTTCAAAGGGACTTGGATTCCATGTTATCGTGAAATTTTGCATTTATGTAGTCTAATATCAGTGACTGTTTCAAGATCATTCAATTTATATTTAAGTTTAGTATTTTAAATTATAAAATTAGAATATATATATTTTATGAGATTATTTAATCTCAATCGAACGATCACTGATGTCTTGAATATGTGAATGAGAATTTTCTATTGTCAAATAATCGATTTTCTTAGAAAAATACTGCAACTAATCATATCATTGAATAATTTTTTTATCAATCCTCCCTCTGAGCTTAGATGTAAGGAAACAAATATATCTATATGTATTTTTTTTTTTTAACTTATATTCAATGTTGGAGGAAGTATCTAATTTCGATTTTGAATTTTAAAACAACTTTTCATAAATCCTTACGTTCTAGCCTAACTTTAAACGTTGATATGATTATGTTGAACATGTCTCAAGTTTAAACTTGAAAATTCGGAGCTGTGTAAGTGAATTTGTTACCATTTTGTCTACAAAAAATGAAAAACAACTTTTAATGAAAACAATAATAAGCAAACTACTCAAACTCCTTGTTACGCATTTTTTACTATTTTGGGTTTAAAATATCTAATTATATCATAGTTTTAGAATTGTATGCTTTTAAAAATCTAAAACATAATAATGAACCTATCCCTACTCAACTTTTATATAAACGAATTTGAATCTTATGTTTCATCTCTTATGAATAACGGTAGCATTTTTTAAATATTTTTAACACATTTATAAAATTTAATTTCGATTATTAAAATTCAACTGATCTTCATATCAAAAATAAAAAAACGTATTGAAAATAATATGTTGGATAATTGTCACTAGGATTTTCCAAATAATTGTGTAGCATTTGTTTACCTCTTTCAAAATGTGTAAGAAAATAACAAAAAGACATAAATAAAACATTTATTCAAATTCTTCATCTATAAAATAAAGTTAAATACATTTGCAGTCCCTATAAAATTATAAAATTTTATTTTTCCGTCTCTTTAAACAAATTCTCAACTTTTTATTCCATAAAAAAATTTAGTCTCTATGTAAAAAAAAAATTTGTAAAAAATTTATACTTTTAATCCCTAAAGAAATCCATATAAAATCAAAATAGGAACTAAAAGTGAATAAATTTTTTTAAGAAGTGAACTTGAAAGGTCATAATTTTATAAAACTAAAATTAATATCTTTTTTTATATGAACATTAAGAAAAAAAAAAACTCTTCATAGAGATCTTTATCTTTTTTTAATGCATTATTGACTTCACTTTCAATTCTCTTAATTAATCAAATTTATTTTAGGCTTCATCTAGGTTTTTATTAAAAATAAAAAGTTTCAGTATGATTTTCTTTTATGGCAACAGGCTTCAGCTAGATATATATACAACACTATAGGAAATTCAAGCCTAACAATTTCCAATTTAGTTGGACCAATGGAGCAAATGACTGTGGCTAACTATCGAGTAAATAGTATATACCATATTGTTACAGGTGTACCAAATGTAAGTATCTATGTCATTGTTTCTACCATAATTCATGTCATTTTTCTTGTCATAATGGAATTATATGTTTGTTCTACATTTATTTGATAGATTTTTTTTATTTTATAAGAATGTTTTTTTAGAGAGTAAAAATATTATTTTTCTACAAAAAATTTAAAAAAAAAAATTGAGACCGAAAGTAAATTAGTTTTTTTAAAGACTAAAAAACATACATATTTTTGTAGAAACTAAAGATTTAGGTGTTAATTTTGAATCCTAACTTAATTTCCCATGAGTGAACCCAAATTCACTTTTATTTTTATTTTTGTAATCTCATTTCGTCCCTTTTTAAAATTGTAGTATACACATAATCAAGAGTAACTCATACATTTCTTTTACTCAATTAGCTACAACCATATAACTAAATGGTCATATTTGGATAAAATTCAAGTAAACCAAAATATTCATCTATAGTAACGATAAGTATCTTAAAATTTAAATTGGAAAATAAGGGTTGTTATAAAAGTAAATTAAATTCATTTTAATTCAAGAAAAAAATTATGAAACTCAATTTAGTACAGGAGAAAAATAAAAGTAACTTCTAGTCTCTAAAAAAATAAAACTAGGATAAATTTGTCAATCCCTAAATAATCTATTTTTTCAATAAATTATCCATTTTATTATTTTTCTTTTTTGACATTCAAAAAAATACATTCAACTACAATGGTTATTCAATTAAATATCAATGACAGTTAGAAAATCTAAAAAAGATCCATAACAAGTCTAAAAAATAGAACAAACATATACTAAAACACACTATATGTTATTTAGTTCATAGTTATAATGATATATCTATGTAGATGATGGTTGCTAAAATGCTAAAGAAGAGAAAGAAAAAGAAAGTCATTTATTGAACAATAAATTATTTAAGGACCTTTTCTTTTGTACGACAAAATTACCTATTTTTAATTATTGTTAGATATCTAATTGTCCCTTATCCTTCAAAAAATATATAATAAATGATAAATGCGTTTTCA
>NC_021161.2:4083033-4097675 GCF_000331145.2 Cicer arietinum
ATTTTTGTTTCGGAGTTGCAGAGTATATCTGTATCAATCTTAAGCTATATGGGAATGTTAAGAATTACATTTGCATTGGAGAAAGACTTTTTCGACAAAGAAAAATTCATGTCGTGCATTGAGAAATCTCTTCAATTGATTGAATACAGCAGCAAAAGAGATGTCACAATAAAATCAAAGGAAACTTAGTTCCACTACATTCTTAAAGAAACCATATAAGGTTTATACAATTGTAATGTTTATGTGTGCTATGTATGTTTTTTATTTTAAATTAGACTTTAAATGTGTGGTGGATAAGTTATATAGTTTTAACGAGGATATGTTTGAATTAGGTGCTATTTTATTTATATTTATCTGATTTAAAAAAATTTATTGTTGACTTTGTTCGAAAACAAATAAATTAGAAAAGAGTAATTATATATTGACTAATTTTTATATGTTTATTGATATGCTAACTTGTATCTAAAATATGGTTATCAATAAAATGCTATAAGCATTTTTCCATAAAAAAATGTATGTTTTTTTTTATTTAAGTAGAAAAATAAAGATCTACAAGAGAGCAAGAAGCATTTTTTCAGTCATATATCATTTTCTCACTTCCCATTCTAGAATAATTTATCAAAAGAAAACAACATTTGGAGAACAGGTTTAACAAAATATTATTAAAGGGTCTATAAGGGGGTGAAGGTGCTAGAAAAAAAATTTGAATTGTATTTTGCTATTTTTAAAAGTTATTTGTGTTGGTTAAAAAAAAAATATGATCATGGTGAAAACATTCAACTCATAGATATTTACTTAATCTATGAGTTGAACCTACGATTGGAAATTTACGAAATCTTTTTACACTATAAAAAAAAAATCTAATCATAGATATTTACTTGAATAGATTAAGGACAAAAATGGCGAGAAAAAATGGAAGAAAGTTGAAGTGAAGTTAGAGGAACATATTAAAAATCCTGTATTTCCAAGTAGCAAATCATCACTCTATGATGAATATGTTGATGATTATATATCAACAATAGCAATGGAACATTTACCGGAACATAGACCACTTTGGGAGATTCACCTTATTAAATATCCAACAAAAAATGGAGCAAGTACCTTAGTATTCAAACTTCATCATGCACTTGGAGATGGTTACTCTCTCATGGGTGTTGTTCTTTCATGTTTACAAAGAGTTGACAATCCCTCTCTACCACTCACATTCCCATCCAAACGAAGACCTAGAGAAATTTTGAACACCAATGTAGTTTTATCAAATCATTTTCCTCGGTTTTCTCCAAAGTATTCAATACTATTTTAGATTTTGGATGGAGTGTGTTATAAAGTAGTTTGGTTGAAGAGGATATCACACCAATAAGGTCTTGTGCGGATGATATCAAACTCCGACAAATGACTATCTCAACTATCTCATTTTCTATGGATCACATCAAATAACTGATATTCATTTTAACATAATACTATTTTTGTCAGGAAATTGATTTATAGAGTATAAATGATGTGTTTGTGGGCTCAATTTTCTTTGGAATTCGGTTATATATGCAAGAAATGAATAACGATTCAAGCAAATATAAGTCCACATAATTGGTGTTGATGAATACAAGAAACTTTAAAGGTTATAAGTCAATTAAGGAGATGGTTGACAAGAACAATAACAATAACTATGGCCCTTGGGGAAATCAACTTGCATTTTTGAATATGGGAAGAAAAATTATTTGGCCACACCTCTTAATGGCATGCTTTTATTTGACTTTACTTCAGCTTGATCTTATTATGAATTGTAAACAACATATTTAATTAAATTATTAATAGTTCTGTTGATCTCAGTCTAATATTTTTTTCATCTCAAGTGAAAGAGGGAAACCTTTATTATGATGCATTTGCCAATTATAAATATAATTTTTTATAACACATGCTAAAGAAGAGCAAATAAATCAACTATGTTGACTATAACTTTTTGTTCCAATAGACACTTTGAAATTTTACCATCATGAATTTCTATGTTATATTTTTTGTATTTGTTGTTTTGGTGGAGTTGCAGAGTCTGGTTGTTACAATCATGAGCTACATGGGAATGCTAAGAATTGGATTTGGAATGGAGAAAGACTTTATAGAGAAACAAAAATTCATGTCATGCATTGAGAATTCTCTTAAAATGATGATTACAGCAGCAAGATTTCACAATAAAATCAAAGAAAACATATTTCTACTACATTCCTAAAGAAAACATTTAAGGTTATATTATTGAAGAAGAAAAACAAAGATCTACCAAGAATGCAAGAGACATTATTTTTTTTTATTATATACCATTTTCTCAATTCTCATTCTAAATAATTTATAAATATCTTCATATTAATACATGAAACATTGAAATCTCATACCAAGCACCAGCTACTAATATGACATAATAAATAGAACTTGTCGAAGCTTAAAAATATATTTTATTTAGACAATATTTATAATCAATATGAGACTTAACACAATCTTTCACATTGAGGAATAGTCAACTAATTAAAGCAAAGACTCGATCAATAATCAAGATTAAGTTATTTGAAAATAATTTTCATAAATAGATAGTATATTAGAGCTTTGTGAAATCTATCTTCAAAAACTCTTCAACGTGAGAAACAACTTATCCATTATCCATGCTTTCTTATGTGACAAAACTTTATTGAATAAGCACTTATTTAAATTGTTTATTCAAGTACACCTCATATCACACCGCACACAACACGAGAATTCTATCACATGGATTGAATTCCAAATCAGTGATTAGCCTAATCTACTTCCCAAATTCCATTTTATTTATGATCAGATTCAATCTTTAGATTCATCATCTTCTTTCCATTCTACTATTGCCAAAGTATGGCGGCCGCCACAAGCAACGAGTTTGGCTATCCAACGTCCCGCGGCTTCGCTACCACTAAAATTCTGTGGAGGAGAAATGTCTATAGGTACCTCCATTGGTTGACCAGTAGTGACTTTCCTCCCATATCCAAGACGTCCATGATCACCTCTACCAAACTGCCAATAGTTCCATCAAAATTAGAATAAATGTTTTAAAAATAATAAATACACCTTCGAAGGGCTAGGTCATTAAATCCATAGAATAAATGCCGCTAATAATCAACAGGATTAAATATGTTTATAGTCTCTATTAAAATAGATATCTTTTAAGTTTAGTCCTTATAAAATTTTGGGTCATTTTGGATCCTCCTTTTATAAAATCAGGGTGTTTTTAATCCCTATGGACTAAAAATTGATAAAATTTAGTGACTAAAATGAAAATTTGGATATATTATAAGGACTAAGAACTTATTAAATCATAATCAACATAATAAAGTAGTAATAGAGGTATCCTATGAGTTATCAAAAATAGCAAAGACAATTGAGATGGTAAGAAAACTACATACAGAAAATATGCGCCCATCTCGAGATAATGCAACTGAATGAGTACCTCCACAAGACACCTGATAACAAACAAATAAACATATATTTCATCATAAAGTTGTCATCAATATGTAATTCAATGAAAGCTATTAGAGATAATAATATGGTTAAAGAAAAAAGTACATAGAACTGAAAGTGCGGTTCGTGAAGGCAAAAGCAATTCCACTTAAGAAAGTGAATATTGTTTCCTACCCATAACGCCTATGCATATGCTACATATTTTGGTTAAGTATGCGATTGTTTTCATGTTGGATTTGTTAATCAATGTGTGCTTGTTCACTTAGCCAATTTTTAACTTCGACAATATCACTATGAAAAGTGGTTGGGACGCAAGAAAACCTTTTCAGATGCGTATTCAAACAAGCACTAAACTAATCAAGAGAGTGGTAGCTACAGAGTTAGAGTTAGTACCTGAACAATTTCTTCGCCGGTTAAAAGTTGAACCCTCTGAGGTAACATTTTACTGCTTTTATCACTATCACCAAATCCAAGCCTACCATGTTCTCCCCTTCCCCAACCATATACCTGAAACAAAAATAAGAGCAAAGATAGCTAGCATCATAGTCTACTCATTCGAAAAATGCCACCGTAGAAAAAATTCTGCGAAAATCTTTGGCACTACAATTTTCTGATTCCACACATATCGCAAGATGTTAGTTTCAGAAGAATAAATAGAAAAGTTAAACTTTGAATTGATCATAAAAATAGTGAAATGCACGCCTCCCATGTTCTACTTGGATCTCTTGATAGTAAAGTTTAAACATAATCTCCTCCCTGTTCCATTTTAGTCGTCATTCAAGGTTAATTACACATACCATGAAAACAAACAAATTTTATTACTTTTGATGAAATTATTTATCTTTTTCCAACAATACTCAACTATTTATCATCTCATTCTACCTATTTCTCTTTCTGCAATAAATAATTAAGAGGATTATTGACAAAACAGTAATTAATCTTGCATTGAATTTTGAAAACGACAAATAAATAAGAACAAAATTTTTCTACAAAAACGATAGTAAAAAAGAAACAGAGTAATAGATTTCAAAAAGAGCACCTCTCCTTCATCTGTCAAAGCAGTAGAGTGCCATCCACCAGCTGCAATATCTACCTAGAGTTTCAAACATATTAAAAAAATACGTTAGATAAGCTATTTTACATATGAATGAAAAAAAAAATGCATATAGTGTTTTGTCTTCTATAAAACATCCTTCATGCCAATATTAATAAAATTCCATTATTCTAAGTATCTCTTTCCTCTTTGTTCCTATATCCCTATCTAAAATTCCTTTAGTTTCAACACATTATACAAACATCATCCACGCAGCTACAAGAAAAATCAACTTTGAGTAGGGAACATTGTGAAATTTGAGCCATACATTGATCTAATAAGATTATCAAAATAAATTTACATAAGCATTGTTTACTATTTATGCTAATGTCACTTGAACATTGAGTAGGACATACAACAATAACCAAACCTATTTTCCAAATGAGATCCATTATACGAATCAAATTATGCCATAACTTCCAATCATGTAGTGTATTTGATGGAAAACTAGGGCCGTTGGGTGTAGGAACACAACAAGACAGCTAGCGTTTCAAGATGTTACAGCTCGGATTTTGGTACTAAAGAACTAAATCAGTGCATATCAGCTCAGCTTGAGAGATTAACTCTCAACTTGATATTTTTTAAGATCAAAAGTGTTCAAGGAGCATATCTTAATAATACAGAACTAAATCAATGCATATCTCAACAAAATGCAATGCCAATAGACAAACATTAGTGGGAAAAGGTATCTCAGCAAAATAAAATATTTTGATGCATATTGACAAAATGAAGTGGAAATAAAAAACATGACTTTGGAAAATGAGATATACAAACCAAAGTAAGTCCAGAAAGCCCTTGCACAGGAATAGGTTGTGATCTTGGTTGTGTATCTCCAGTTCCAAGTTGTCCATATTCATTATTACCCCACGCCCACAACGTTCCATCCTCTTGGAGAGCCAAATTATGAAATGCCCCTACTGCTATAAGCCTCACATTCTCAAGACCTTGCACCCGAACCGGGACTGAAATCTGTTTACTGTAACACAAAGACCAGATAAGCATCCTAATATGTAACATAAATTCATACTTAGATAATAGTTTGCGACTTTGTGTGCATATGTTCACTAACATGTCTGTTTGTTCGCTTTTTTTTATTGTGCTAAAGTGAGTACAGACATTTTTTATGTTTCTTTGTATAACTTTTGTTTTATATGGTGATATTGTAATACACTCCTTTGCACCATTAGAAAAAGAAATTGCCATCAAACAGTTATTAAGGCGTGGTTTAAATTTATGCATGAAAAAAGAAAATTGAAAAGGGTATAGTTGTGTAAAGAAATATAGCCTTCAAATATTGTTATAGATATAGTTGTGTAAAGACAGCGAAAATAAAAATACTTGATTGGCTAAACTAATTTTTAGTAGAAGTGAAGATACAAAGTTGAGTGGCGTTGTGCAATCTATACTACAATTTGGTGCATTTAGTTGGCACAGAATTCTCAGTACTTTTGAGAAAGCTTCTTTGGCAAGTAACTCAATTTGTGATAAGATTGGCCATTTGGCATCCTTTCGGCTTAAGTACATGGTCTTTTGGACGGTTTCACTACAGTATGAATGTATGTTGGGATTGGGAAGCATTTCTGGTTTACTTGAATTGACTTACTTGAATCTACTGGCATAAACACTTGTGAGTCTATTTGGGAGAGCTTACAGAAACAGCTTACGATATGTTCATAAGTTGTTTTCAGCTAATTTTCATAAGCTATCCATGATAGATTTTGAAGACAACTTATAGGTTATATAAAAATAGTTTGACTTTATTTTACCTTGTATTATAAAAATAGCTTATACATAAGGGCTTATGCTATAAGTTGTTTATCCAAACAGTTTTTTTATAGAAGTGTTAAAACGGCTATTAAGTTAGCTTTTTCCCTTTTTGAAAAACATACCTTATTATAATTTTTTAAGCATGTTTGCTCATTAAAAAAATATATCTTTTTGAAAAACATATAGAAAAATGAAGCCTATATTGAATATTGATTTCCTTTTTTACTTATCTTCATCTAAATAACTTATTTCTTTGATCCAAAAAGAAAAACTTACATATCACCGGGAGGCCACGGCTGACCCCATGTCCAAACATGTCCTTCACGTGTAAGTACAACTGAGTGAGTTCCTCCCGCAGCAACCTGTGCCGCAAGCAAGTAGAAAAACATCAAACATCAATCTAGAAATCATGATATCAAATATACATGAGTTGTTATTGTAAATGAAATGCAGAAGTTCCATTACAAACACAAACATTGTACGGCTATATTTATTGCAGAATGGCTAAACAAAAAGAAATAGTTTAATACTTTAACGAGAATACGAGGTTTAAAATATGTCGAATGGATGGATAAGTACTCTTATCTATATCTATAAGAACAAATGTTTGCATACAAAATTGCACAGATTATAGACAGATTACACTTAAGTGCATACGTGAAGCTTGAGAGAGTAGTTGAGTGGAGATTAAGTCAGAAGACTCACGTCACATAGAATCTATTCGGCTTTATGTTAGGAAGATTGATCATGTAAATAATATTCTTGTTATGAAGAGTACACAACTAAAGATTTGCTCAAACAAAACAAAGGTAAATTGTATTTGGTTACATCACTGCATGGCATTAGTATACACAAGTTACCTGCCGAACAACAAGCTTGGGAGCACAACGTTGAGGGATCATTATATCTCTCCTCAAAGGTCTACCAGTGTCGTCCTTGCGCTCAGGTTCTTCGCCACACTGCCCATATTCATTTCCACCTGACATCAATTATGTTTGCTCTTAGAAATATAATAATACATGCATTAAAAAAATATATTAACAGCTTTCTGATTTTTGAAGAGTATTCACAAATCCATTCTTCAAATATTTTTCTCGATATAGATCAATACTATAGAAGTTCTACAATACTCATTCGGGTTTTTAGAAAGTAAAATTTCTATAAATACCTATGTATATATGACTCGGATCTTCTAAACTGAGGAACTAACTTAAGAGGGTAAAGTAAGTATTATCAACTATCAACCATTGATTAACAAATCAAAGGTGGATATTGTAGACATATCATAACAAATCATGAGTTTGTTGAAATAGAAACTCTTGATTGTCTCACTTTACACTTTACTCACTTTAGAAGAGTCAAAAGCCATGTATATGAGACACTTTATCTCACTCTTCAAAATGTGTAATGCAATCAATTTTGTCTAAAAGATCATTCAACTAATGAGAAGATAAAATAATGAAAAAGAGGGTATGACATAGTTGAAGCAAAAAATGAGGACATTCCATATTGTGTTTAACCACATTGCTACTTTGGAGGATCATGATGTGACTTCTAAGAAAAAAATGCACCGCTATGTATTTTGTCATAGAAAATGAGAAAAGCGAAAGATATAACAAATGCAAAGATGATGGTGTAGTGTTGAAATGAATACCCCAAGCATAAGCTCTTCCGTGATCATCAACAGCCAAACAATGCCAACCACCAATAGCCGCCTAACATAATTTAAAAAAACACAATTACAACCACAAGTCAATAGCCAATTCACACAACTGAGTTTATGGCATATGGCCAAAATTCCACTGTATAAACATGGGTGTGATTGCAACCAATGACGCCGCAATGGTGGGGTGTGCTTCACAAATTGCCTATGGCATCCGGCACAAAATCTGCCACACCATGGCTGCTATTTAACAACAGTGCTTTAGACGACAATAGTAGCAGTTTATGAGAAAATCAATGACCGATAACATTCGTAATTTGTTTTATGGATGCGAAGGTAATAACACCAACATCCGATTATCCCATCAACTGCTGAGATTTGCTACTTCACCTTATAAAGTGAACTGTTCACTTTATAATAGTGTTGTCAAATAGTGACTATAGTGGCACTATAACGTAACAAAATTTGACCAAATCACGTTTGTTCCACAGTACGCTATGAAGTACAAAGTATTGTCAAATAGTGGTTATAGTGGCACTAGCGTAGCAGAATATGAACAAACTGTAATTTTCTGCGATTGCTAACACTGATTTGCAGAAGTTAAATCATTGCATAACACCAAATAAAACAACATAAGCAAGATAGTAAAAGAAAATAAAAATACCTGAACAATTTGAACATGTGCAAGTGCTTTGACTTGGCTGGGAATATTTTCAGTCTTGGTCTCTGGTGGGTGTCCAAGTGTTCCCCTTTGATTCCAACCCCATGTAAACAACTAAACCAAAAAATAACAATGAGAGAGAGAATATAAAAAGGAAAAACATTATTTTATCTTTTGTAATAAAAATATTTTATATATAAACACGTATATGAGAAACACTTATGTTGCTTGTAATCCGTTAATTAAGTTGTTTATTCAAACAGAGCCTTATAAGTGTGTCTCTAACTAAACACAAGGAAGGTCCTATTTGCAACTTATAAGGCCTTATTTTTTCCTAGATTGGCGGCTACTCTTACAACTTTTCTCAACAATAACTAAAATAATCATCTCTACATTATTAAAAACCAAAATCACTTTTTTTAAAATTGGTAACAAACAAACCCTAACTTGTGTATTCAAATAGGGCTTTTAGTGTTCACTAACTAAAAATAGATAATAAAGAACTATATGAATTAAACTCCAAATGGTTTGATCTAGCGGTAAAAAAACAAACATTGAAACTCCATGTTAACAAGGGTGAAACCAGCAGCAATGAAAAAAAATATAGACTTTAGGGGATATAAACATATTTAGAGAAAAAATAAAAAGGGAAAAGCGGAAAAGGAGAAATTTAAATAGTTATACCTTGCCATCATTACAAATGGCGAGTGAGTTTCTACTACCAGCGACTACAGAGCGAACAGATTGAGAAGAAAGAGCTTTGACGGCACAAACCCATTCTTTATCATCGTTGCTACCGATTCCTAGTTGTCCATCTTCGCCTGATCCCCTGCAAAAAAGAGGGGTGAGAGGAGAGAGAGAGAGAGAGAGAGAGAGAGAGAGAGAGAAAGAGACTTGTGTATTCAAATAGGGCTTTTAGTGTTCACTAACTAAAAATAGATAATAAAGAACTATATGAATTAAACTCCAAATGGTTTGATCTAGCGGTAAAAAAACAAACATTGAAACTCCATGTTAACAAGGGTGAAACCAGCAGCAATGAAAAAAAATATAGACTTTAGGGGATATAAACATATTTAGAGAAAAAATAAAAAGGGAAAAGCGGAAAAGGAGAAATTTAAATAGTTATACCTTGCCATCATTACAAATGGCGAGTGAGTTTCTACTACCAGCGACTACAGAGCGAACAGATTGAGAAGAAAGAGCTTTGACGGCACAAACCCATTCTTTATCATCGTTGCTACCGATTCCTAGTTGTCCATCTTCGCCTGATCCCCTGCAAAAAAGAGGGGTGAGAGGAGAGAGAGAGAGAGAGAGAGAGAGAGAGAGAGAGAGAGAGTGTTACCAAGTAATGATATGGGAATTGGAATCCATGAGGATGAAAACGACAGACAGAGAGACAAAGATTGAATTTGAAAGAGGTCAGGTTGAGTTGACGCACTCACTCACTCTACTCTCCCTACACTCAAATCAAACTCCTATATATATACTAAATTAATTCTTTAAATTTAAATTAAATATCATTTTCGTTATTTTTTATCCATGGTTCAAATAGAATGTTCTCAATACACGAATAATCAAATGTTTCTCTTCAACTATTAATTTTTATTTTTGTATAGATCATAACAAAAGCATTTTATATTTTTGAAGACTAAAATAATAATTTACATTTAAATGAATCCATGAATACAATAAGACTAGCAAAAATTTACATTATCTCTTTCTTTCTTTTCTTTTAAAAAAAAAGTTACATTCTTTATTTTTTTAATAGAAAAAGTGAATCTTACCTTTTTTTTTTATGGAAAAAGTGACACTTGTTTAAAAATTAAAAGAAAAAAATATAATTTTAAAAGATGTGCATTTAATGTATGAGGTTTTAAGAAGTTAGTTTTTTACACAAATATTAGTCGCATTATAACATAAATAAAGATCCAAAAAATGCGGGTTGTGTCACATCTCTATTCATAATATAAAACAATGTATAAATATTATTAACAAATTCGTCCAACTGTAGTAACTTTGATATAGTTTTTATCATTTAAATTGTGTTAAATTATTAATTTTTATTTTTTAATTGATTTTTTTAATATTTTAAAAAAAATATGCGGCATTACCCTAATATTTTTTTGACAGGACATTAGTATAAATATTTTAAAATATTCGAAAAACTTATTTATAATAGAAATATTAAAAATGAGTAAAAAAATAATACATTGAAGGTTTTTTTGTTTGAGAAGAAATAAGATTGAAGCTTTTCATTCTTTGGCTGTGTTTTTCGTTTCACCTGAACACTGATCTGAAAGCTGAAAGAGTTGTTCTGAATCTGAAACCTAAATGGGTTACGTTCAAGAGGCACGCGAGAATCACGTCAAGAAGAAAGTCGAAGAAGGTATCATACTAAACCTTCTAAACCCTAAATTAAACCCTAATTTTCTTCATTTAAAAAGTTTTCATTTTTTGGAAGAAGAAGAAACGGGTTTAGTTCAAATGGCATTTAAATAATGATCAAAATGCTTAAAAGTGAAATTGATTATGTGGGCTATCATAAATTTTGCAGCTTTACGAAGCAAAATGAAGCAAAAAGCACTTAAAGAGTGTGATGAGTATACAAAGAAATATGCTGAATGTGCTTTGGGGAGAACACTTTCAGTTGTTTGGCAATGTCGTCAACAAGCTAAAGAGTTGAATAACTGTCTTCATCAATTGTAAGTTGTTTTATGAAATATTAGATTTTTTGGATTGATTGCTTCATTTTATTTAGGCTTTGTTTGGATATTTTAAAAGTAGCGTAACGGAATGGAATAAAACATCCGCTCCATTGTTTTGGAATTTGGATATTTTAGGATGGAATGAATAATAAAAAGTGATTTCATCTCATACCTCCCAAATTGGAGGGGGACAAAAGTGAAGCTAAGTGATGGAATTGGATGGAATGCATTCCATCTTGTTCCACTCCATTCCACCCTCTTTTTAGCAATCCAAACAATGGAACGATAATTTATTTCATTCCATCTCATACCATCAATCCAAACATAGCCTTAATTATTGGTTTGTTTTATGGTGTTGAGTATGACTCATATTTGCTTATAAGTCGGCAGAGGCTCGTGGATAGGGAGTATGGTTCGAGCTTAAACTTTTCATTTGGACTGTAATATTTAATCACAATTTGTACTTTGTAACCTTAAGCATTGCATAATAGAAAAACTATACAGTCACTTTGTTGTCAGAGACGCATGTGCAATTGGTTGAACTTTGTGACCAATGGTTGTGTTCTTGGGTGTATTTTGTGTTTATTTATTTGTTTACTTTAGATTCGGGTTTGCTTCACTTGCTTGGGGTTTTGTTTATATGTACCGCATGAACTTCGTGATTAATGGTTGTGTTCTTTTGATTGATTGCTTCATTTGATTTAACTAATTCTTGCTTTTTGTTTGATGGAAAATAAAGATAATTGGGGTTTTGTCCTTAGACATTGTTGTCAAATCAAATGCATCTCTTTACATTATTAGTAATGTTATTTCAACATCAATTGGGGACACCTAAATTCTACAACTTTGCAATTGGTTTATGCATTCCACACGTGTGGTTAATCAAGTATTAGATTTGGTTATTAGGTATCTCAACTCTTTAACCATCTACTAAACTTTATTATCTACGAATTTAAGTGTGATTAACCTTGATGGTCGCTCAACTGTACAAATCTACATGTAGCTGAAATACCTAAAATCACAGTTAATAATGTTCAATTCAAATTATGGTTAGTTAAGTTCAGTCGACGGTTGATGAGTTAGCCAATCTTGATATATCCATTAACCACTCATTAAACCGTGTTAACCATATTAAAGGTTGTCGAAGTTACGCGTTCCAAATTGTGTTTGATTAACATTTTTATTACATTATATGGGCCGACCCACGTTGAGTTTAGGCCAAAAGCTCGGTGAGGCCTCTGGGTGTACAAATCATGGAAGGGGTCTCATATGTGCACCTTTTGTTAGATATGAGCATGAACATGGAGGTGCGAGTGCGACCATGAAATTAGTAGGTTGAGTGACTTGGGTTAGTGGCCTTAAGCAAAGGTTTCAATGGCCTTACCCTTGGCCGGTCCTAAGACTATAGGCACATAATCAGAAGTAGAGGATGACCAAGGAAGACTGTAACACAAATTATTAGGAGAGATGTAGATTTAAATGGTCTATAACAGCACTCGATTTGTGATAGGATATTATGATGTTGTTTGATTTTTGTAGTAGGCGATCTCATCTAGTGTGAAAACATTTCTATTGTTGTTATTGTTGTCAAATGCATCTGTTGATGCTAATGAATGTAATCATTTTATGTCCTCTGTGCTGTATGGTTATCCTCATCTGTTTATGTTTAGGAATGTGCATCTCTTGGTGTTGCTATGAATTTTTATATTAAATAGTTGAATATTTGAATTTATAGAGCATTTTAGCAGGGATGGAACTTGGCTATCACTTAGTTTATGCTCAGTGACATGTCTTACTGCATTAATTTGCTTTGTTAACAACTTTGATGAACTTACATAAATGCTGAAAATTTAATAAGATATATCATTTCTTAGTCTTGTGCATGTTAGAAACCTCCCTTTTCCCAAATAGATTATGTTCATGAGACGTTGATGTTTCTGTTCTAGCTGTAATCTGCTACATTGTAGATCCTTAGAAGGAGAAACTTATAGTTATGCGAACACACACATGCATGGTAGTTGTTTCTACCGTAAAGATTTGGTTCTTTTGATGATTTAGGAAAATATTCAGTTCTTGCCAATTGGAACGGTGGTAACAATAAAGCGCATTATTCACTTTGATTTTGGTAATGATATTTTCAAACTGACCACACTGATGAGATAGGATTAGGAATGATAGCATTAAGAGAGAGTTGGGGTAAGGCCTATTGTGGAACAGTCGACTAAGGTGGTTTGAGCATTTGTGGATGAGATGGATTCCGAGTAAGGAGAGTAGATCCGATAGAGGGTAGCCCAATTGCTAGAGGCAGGGGAAGGCAAAAAGAAACTATATAAGAAGCTATAAAAAAACGGTTTAGAGGTCAATGGTTTGGATAGGGATGTGATCTAAGATTGAGTTTTATGGTGTCATTTGATTCATATAGTCGACTCCACCTAGTGACATAAGATTTGGCTGTCTCAACATAAAAATTTCCTTCATAAATTTGTCATCAAGCTGGAGAAATATGATTATATTTCCGGTTTTAATCATACATTTTTCTTCATTTGAATTTGATTTGTCTTGTCTATCTATGTGCCAGTGATCATATGCTTAATAACCTATACAACCAACATTTTATGTTGTAAAAATATTGTAGGAGCAGTTCATATATCTGAAGGGCTATGTATGTGGAATTAATACATTTTTTCTTTAATTATTTTACAGCACCAATGATTCTGTCTTGGAGGAAATGAAGAAAGAATACATGTTAAAACAAGATGGAGAGGGAACTGTTAGAATCTAAACTATTTAATTTCAACGACACAGGGTGTATATCAGAATCACAGTTGATGAATGCACAGTGATTTTAGATGTTTGAAATGAAGTCATCAACTCTTCATCATTGTGATGCTTTGGAGTTTCATTATAACTGCAACTTTTTCTTTTTTTGTGAATTTTTTATGGAATAATAGAACATAAAGGAAAATAATTTGTATGATGTTTGTTACTTGATCATAAAATAGTGTCTTATGTGTACCATTTTTTACTAAGGGTGGAGTTTATGACCTATGAAATACTAGACACAGACATGAACATCAGTTGTCACACTGACATCCACACGTCAATGTCAGTAATAATTTAAAAACAAAAAGAAGTAATTGAATGTAACTATATGTATAAGTGCTATATAGTTTGTGAACCTGTAGATTATCCTTACTCAGGTTCAACCTTGTTGACATTACGTAGCAGTCTAAGAAGAATTGAGTGCATTGAAAATCAGAAAGCCATTTAGTTTATCACTCC
>NC_021161.2:4097758-4112924 GCF_000331145.2 Cicer arietinum
CTATTATATATTGTTGCATAGATATTTGTATATATGTCTTGTAAAAAATAATTTAAAATTTACATGTAATATATGATTAGATGACTATGTAAAACAGTATTATTTTATTTTGTACAATTATAAGAATGACAAATTCTTGAGTGTCTCATGTAGCAATTTTTGTAATCTCGAGATACTTTTTCACAAAATGAAATGATACTATTTTAAAAATTGTAATGTTCCTTTTGTTTTTATATAAAACATACAGTTGTCATTTATTCACCGCAGAACTTAACTTAGCATACAATTTTGAAAAAGCTTATCTAGTTTGGTTTGTTTGCCTTTTGATCATGGAATCCAAATCATGAGTTAAATAAATAAGATAACCCCTGTATTATCAAAAACCTTCAAAATTCATCAACAATTAACCAATCAAAGTTTTTTTATTTTTTTCAATTTTTTTCTTTCAAATTACACATTTGAATAAGCCAATCTAGAGAGCATTGAGGTGGAAAAAGAAATCTCATAAATAATGAAAAATAGCAGTGAATGGATCCTCATATTCGTCTCTTATTTGTATCCATACATAAAATTGCAAAGACATGTAATTTCTTGAAGAATACATTATGATACTTGGAATAACGTCAAGCTAATTTCTCAAATAACAAATATTTTAGTGTAATTAACACTGACCTCAAGAATAATCAGTGTAATTACCACTAATTACATGAAAGGCTTCTAACTTTCAGGCTAAATGTGTACTAGATATAACTGTATTAAAAGAAATTGCAATCATGTCAAAAGAAATTTTTGTAATCATATCAAAATAAAATTTGATCAAAAGAAAGTAACTTTTTCCAAAAAATATAAGCAAATCCACAAATGCACTGGTATTCATCAGGTTCAACAATGTGTGACATCAAGAGCTGCTCCTAATTTTTATTCATTTGAATTTGAATTTGGTTTGATGAAATTCCTAAGGACGTCTCGGTAGAAATCGGCAACATTCCATCGTATTGGAGCATTTTCCAACCCGTTCTCGTCAACTTCGTTTTGTCCAGTAATCTTCTTGTATAATCGCACCCATTTGTATGAGGCTCGCTTCAATCGAACACTCTGAGTTCCACCAAGCAGATAAGTGATGAAATCCCTAGCTAGTTTTGTAAGTTCGACGCCATTGATGACGTAAATATACTGCAAAAGATGTAGAATACAATGTTATTATATGAGACATGGCACATACAACACGAGGAGTGCTAGAAACACTCTTTTTTCAACACTTCTCTAATATTCACTCTCTCATTTGGTGAAATCAACGAAGATCTCACATTTTGAAAATGTATCTCACATTTTGAAAATGTATCTCACATAAAATGGTGGGACCCACATAGATTTTATTCAATGTGAGTGAATGTTACGAGTGTTCCAAGCACTCCTCCATATAACATCATCAACCTTTTAATTATTTATAGTGAGAGAATTTACCACAAATATGAAGCCAATTGTTGCGAAAATTATTTGAAGGGTCTCATCTGACATTCCAGAAAAACCTCCGTCCTGTGATCCACCAGAGCCCCCGCCACCGCCTTGCCCACCTGGTGGGTTGGACCCACTTCCCCCATTGTATTCTCCTTTTTGAATTTTTTCTTGTAAATTTTTCATCGCTTCTTCAAGAGATTTCCGTTGGGAATCCTAATTATCAATGTTCATAAAACGAAGAAAAAAAACCGTCACTATTATAATCACATTTTTGTGAAGAAAAAATTGTCCTTGTATATAAACTCACTTTCAAATTACTAGATGTATTTATTATTTTGTTTCAAACATCTTACTAAGACTACCAATTTATCTTAGAAGATGAAGAGTCAGTTAGACACATTCAAATACAAATGTTATTTTAGGAACATCTACACATAAAATAGACACATTAAATTCACTATCTACTTTTCTTAATATATGTGAACAAAATCAGTACTTATAAAAAGGGATAGAGTGAGTATTTAACAACATCAAAGGACATGTTTGGATTTGTGGTATAGAGTGGAATAGATTTACATAAAATAACATTCATTTTTAAAAATTTAACTAGATTACTCCACTTTCTATTTCACTCTATACCACCAATCTAAACACACCCTAAGCTATTCTACACAAAGCAGCACAAATTTGTCTAAAAGCCAACCAATAGCTTAAAGGAAGAAATCGTAACATATCTAATGGAAAATTAAGCATCTATGATATAAGAACTGAGAAAAGGTAAAATGCATAGTATAACTTAAAAAGAAGTGTATTATACCTCACTATTGTCCATCATTCCTTTTCCACCAGCTAAACAAACATGGAGAGGTTTTCGAGATTTTAAAACAGACACACATTGTAAGCCAGATGAAGGTTTTGCAATTGGGATCAGAAAGGTCCTAGAGAGAGGGTTGGCATTCATTGACAATCCAAGTGGTGTAGAAAGAAAATGCCGTGGCTGATATTTTCTTCTCTCATAAATCCTAGGATTGCTTGCAACAACTTGGATGGTGTTCATCTTTATTGAATAAACCGAGCACGACAAACTTCACTCCTGCACATCATCAAAGCATGCTTTAATTCAACATAATTTAAGCTGAAATATAAATTGAAAGTGGTGGGAACATTGTAAAATAAATCTATCTCGAATTACGATCTCGTGTATCAATCGAAGTAACTGAGCTGGTCAATTAAAATATAAGATGTATCACAGAATTAACCACAACAATATCCGTATTGAAACCTATGGCTATTGTATGGATGGGATTTCAAAATTGGTCCTGATTTCCGCCTCGAAACCGATTTGGCTTTAGTTACAAGTTTTAGAACCAGTTTCAAACTTCATTATGTAAAATGGACATATTCAAGGTTGTCAAAATTGAGATCCTAGGTCATATCGAATCGTAGATCGTAAGAGTCAACCTACTATTAAAAATAAAACTAATAAAATCATATACATGACATTTATATATAGAAATAGAACACCACAAAAACATCAATATTCAATAATTCACACTTGAACCTAACCCACCACCAACCTCAGTCATTAGGAACAATCTGTGCTATATAAATATAAATATAAATACATTGACTTGGGAAAAATAAAAAACACGCTGCTCTTTGTCTCTGTATGCTATTTTTTTTTTGTTCATCTAATAGAATTAAAAACGTGGTGATTGGATCTCTCTGTCAGTGTGACTGTGTATAGTGAGTATACTCTCAATCTTCAAAGTTTTAAGAAACCAAACTGTGTGTAGTGTCTATGTTAGGAACCCAAAATTGTAAGATATAGTAATCTGGAATTTATGATTGAAAACTAAGAAAAAGATTACAAGAGTTTCCTCCTATAATCCCCAAAGCAAAGCTCCTTCAGAGAATAAATACCCTCTGCCCCAATATAAAACTGTAAAACAGAATGACAACTAAGATGATATCCTCCCCATGACACTACCCCCTTTATATATATATATATTCTCCTAACACTAATTAACTTGCCAACCCAGCACTCTTTTCTTTCATTTGGGCTTTTCTCTTCTTAGGTTCTATCAGTCTACAGACTAGTAGAAGGAGAACGATACGGGTGCTCAGAATCTGACCCAAACTGTGCAACAACAATTAAGAGTAGAGAGTAGGACTGAACTGAAATGTTAGTTTTACAGTATATTTGGAGGGAGGGGAAGACTAAAAAATGTTTCCATTTCCTTCTTAATCAATGTTAGTGTCATATTGACTGATTTTAGAGTGATGGATCAAACTGAACTTTGAAAATAAGTTAAGAGATCAAAAAGGTATTTAAGCCAAAAGCCATTCCCTCTTTCCATTTCCTCATACCTTTTTCTCAAAATCCTCCCCTCCCCTCATAAACTCCAAACATAGTCTTAGGGTTAACTACCGAAAGAGAAAGAGAGACGTGTTGCTGGAAAAAGAAGAAGCAAGGAAATTTAAATAGAATTTAAAGAATTTAGAAGTAGCTAATATAATTTAATTTCATTCAATTCAATCACAACACAAGCACACAAAATTGTGAAATTTCAATCCCAAGTATCACTCTCCTATCCTATAACAAACAAATTAGGGCAGAGAAATGGTGACATAAACAAGAAACCCAAAGCAAACTCATAACCTAAAAAAAAAAACTATACATTACATACATAAAATGAAATAAGAATTGAAACAAATAATAATCTCAGAATTAAGAAGGTAAAGCATAAGTACTTACGAATTGGAAAGCGTGATTGGGATTGAAAATGGAATGATGAAAATAAAGAGAAGGTGAAGAAGAAGAAGATAAGAGAAATGAAACTGCCACACCGCCGACAATGAGTGGTTCCGATAAGGCGGTAACCGATGTGTTGCGTAGCGGAGGGAAGCAATTGGGTAACCGTTGTCACCTATGCTACGAAACTTATTATGTATATATCAAAAATATTCATCGCATATTAATTATTTTCCCTTATTTATATGAAATTGATTTTTTATTTTAAAAGTTTAATTTTTTTAAATAAAACATGACTTGCTTTAAATAAGGATTTATATGAAAATATAAAACAATTAGCATCTATAAAATTAAATTAAATACTGTAAAAATTTAATTTACAATTTCAAAAAAAAATTATATTTGTAATTTGATTAATTATATATAAATAAATATTTTATTTAGATGATTCTATATTATTAAATTGTATCTCACATTATTTAAAATATGTAAAATCGTTATTTTTATAATTTAAAAATATGAGATAGAACAAAATTGTAAACTTTTAATATTAAAAAATACATTATTTATTTTAACTTAAATTTTAATTATATGTATTTTGAGTTTCGTCAAAACATTAAAAATCAAACTAATGAATAGATTCGAAAAAGAAATTGAAATTAATTATTATTATTTTTTTTTTTTTTCTGACTGAATAAATTCAATCTTTATTAATTTGAATGATTTTAATTCATTTAAAATTAAATACTAATATCTGAATAAAATTATTATACTATATTTTTTTTATCTTAAATAACTTTTAAATCATTTACATATTATTAGAAACCTAGATACTATTATTCACCCACCTCTCCTAATCCTTCTGTTCCAATATTTGGCCATGCTATCTATGAGTTGCTCCGATATCATTAAGCATCCCCAAATGTACATTCAGGTAGCTATGCTGAAATTGGACCGCTGGGACCTATGGATGATGATGAACACATTCAAATAGATGATCTAGGTTGCCACTTTTCGATTTGTTTCCATTTAATATCTCATTATAAACTATGCATATAAACTTAGGAGTAGATTACTTACAAAAAAAATCTATTTTGTTTATTATATTATAAAATTTTATCAAATAATGTATAATAAACTTTTAATAAATATAAGGAAATATTTATGGTTATATTAGATACCTATAAATTTCAAATGTATATAAAATTTAGTAAACTTAATTATTAATATATTAGGTTAATAATCGGCGATTGGATTAGTCAAATACATTGTTTATATTAAGTTATTAAACAAAGGAAATCATCACAAATTTATTATTACTCTTAACGGATCTTCACCCATAATAAAATAATCAATTTTATTTGTAATAAAATAATGAATAAAATTTGAGTACATAAAATACTAATATCAGATAAGTATTTTACCATTTTAAAAATACACATAATTCATATGATGTCATTATTAGGATTTAATTGATATGCATTGACAATGTAAATATAAATATATTTTACACTATTATAAGTGTAAGATCATAAAAAATATTTAACTTTAATTATTTCAACTTTAAAAGCCATATAAATGATTTCGTAAAAAATAATCATATATATAAATGGAAGTTTGTGATTGGTTGATACAGTAAATATTTTTATACGGTGTATCAAAATTAATATGTTGTTATTAACATTAATTATTTTTAAGTTTAATTATCATGCACGATAAATATAAAAAAAATTATGTGACCCTGAGTTAATCAGAACTATTTATAAACATGACATAGATAAATGATCTAACAAGAGTGATTGACCGACAATCTAAAAACTCTTATTGCTGACAATGTATATGAATTAAATTTATTACTCTCTCCAAAATGAAATATAAACAAAAATGATATCATAAAAGTTGAAGTATTTAGTTAAAACTTAATATCATATAATTCAATTTTTCATATACTCTTTTTGTATATATTTCATTCTAAAATAGTATTTTTTAAGTAGAAGTTTAATTGATGTGACCATCTACGGTCTTACATTTATGTAATTATTTTAGGATGATCGATATAATTATATGGTAAAATGACAAAATTAATTACTTTTGTTAATTGTCTTGGTAAAAGTAGGTTATACTTTTAATACACAGTCATTTAACTCTTTTCACTATACCAAACAAGCATAAATCTTTTATGTTTCTCTTAAAAATCTCTAAATTATTGAATATTAATTTTTTTTTTTTGGTAAAATATATAAGAATATGAAAATTAGTGACAATAATTACTAAGAGTTAAAAATTCATTTTTTTATAAAATATTATTTGTAAAAAATGATTTTATAAATGATTTTTTGTTAATTCTTTAAATAGTTACTTTTCAAAAATGAAGTTAGAGGTAGAGTTGTTGTTAAAAAAAAATTGGGTTATGTGAGATATGAATAATGAAGGGAAATAGATTGAGTTGGGTGAAGGAAAATATAGATTGTTGGCTTGATGAATATGATGAAACTCACTTTCTGAATTTGTGATTGATGGTGATGAATACTATGAAGTCCAAACAAAAAATTTTATAGGGGCTAAAACTGATTATTGTTATATTTACATAGATAATTTTTTTTTTGTCAATTCATATTTTTGTAACGTCAACTTGATGTTAAGAACAAAAAATAAAGTTTTCTGAAATTGTAGAGATGAAATCTAAATAAAAAATTTTATAGAGACTAAAACTGAAAACTATTATATTTTACAAGAACTAAAACTGAAAATTGTTATATTATAACAAATGGACCTTAGTTTTACTCTACAAGATTATAAGCAAATTGCAACTATGCGCTTACGTGATAACATAAATAACTATAATAAAAATTCAATACTTTTTAATTATCTAACAATTATTTATAATTGATTGAGATTGTAAAAGAAATTTTCACTTACTATTGTATCTAAACTAAATCTACAATTGTCTTTGATTGGTAATTGTGTGAGGTGGTGTTTTTAAAATAATATTTTAAAATTGGTGGTATAATCAAACTAACTACCAATAAAAACATTCGGTGTTAAAAACTCAAATGGTTGTTTCGTTGTATCAAATAAAAAAATTCAAATTGATATATGTCAGACATATATTTACTTATCACTATAAAGTTTTTTAACCAATTAAATAATAGTACTCAAATGATTAATTAATTTTAATTGATGGCGGGTTATTCAAGAGGAATTGAGATTGAATTTTAATTAAAATAATTTTTTGTTAAATTTCAAATTAATATATCTCATTCTTTAAAGATTTGATTGGTTAAAATAAAAAAACATAAATTGTTTTTACAATGAAATATAATTGCTGAATTATTACAAATATTTTACTTTAATCATGTATATTTTAGAAATATACAATAGATAGATTATGATGAATTAATAGTCTAAAATGTTTAAAAGTAATAATACATCCAAATTAATCTCATAAAATTGATTTAATTAATATATCATATCATAGAAAAAGTTTTTACATCATTAATCAATCATAACTATACGTTATAACCAAATTCTATGACCTATGATTCTAGTACTAGACAAAATTCACGCGAACACGTCCCATATACTCGATCAAGATTTAAAAAACATATGCAAATAAATAATAATATATTAATTTAAACAATTAAACATAAGTTTGTTTACAATTTCGGTCAATCTCATTTTTAAGTCAAAAAAATAACCACTATATCATAAAAAAAAATATTTGACTTTAATAATTATTATTTTTAAAGCCGTAAGTATTAATATTAATTAAAAAAATAAAAACCAATGAATCATGTTATTATCTTTTTTTTTCTTCTTCATATACCTGTTATTTTTCTTTTATCTTCTTTCCGCTCTATTTCTTTCATAAACCAAACACACCACTGGTCACAAAGTTTTTCCTTAATACTTAATTTTCTTCTTCCACCTTCTCACTGTCACAATCTCTTCACAAAAATGGGGAAAAACACAAAGAAAAACACAACAACCTACGAAGATGTAAACGACAACACTTGGTTTTGGTTAATTCAAAAAGGAACAACAACAACAACATTCACAACAATCACATTATTTGCATTACTGATCCGTTTCATGGTTTCATTGTACCCTTATTCAGGATCCGGAAACCCACCAAAATTCGGAGATTTCGAAGCACAAAGACATTGGATGGAGATAACAATAAATGTTCCAATTCGTGAATGGTATAGAAATGGAACGGATAATGATTTGAGTTATTGGGGTCTTGATTATCCTCCTCTTACTGCTTACCAGAGTTTTCTTCATGGAATTTTTCTCAGATTCTTTTGTCCTCATTGTGTTTCTCTTTTTGATTCTAGAGGTCATGAATCCTATCTTGGGTAAGCAAGCTTTTCTATTTAACCCCTTTTTTGATTAATTTATTGTTTATTAGATTTAGTGAGAATTATAATTTAATCAAGTGGTAAGGTGTAAGGGGTTAATTTACTTTGGTTAAAGTTGATTCGTTTGGTTAGTACCTGAATTTGAACTCTGATTGAAATAATCCTTAGTGAGAATTACAATTAAACAAGTGGTTAGAAGTAAGTTGTTAACTCAATTAAGTTTTCTTATAAAACCCGAATAAGTATAGTACCCGAGTTTGATCTCTGGTTGAAACAATTCTCAGTGAGATTTAAGAATTTAATTTGCTGGTTAGGCATAAGTGGTTAATACGTTTTAGTTAAGATTGAAGTATTTGTGTAGTACTTGAGTTTGATACCTGACTGAAACAATCCTTATTGGGAATTTGAATTTAATCATGTGATTAGAAGTGGTTAATTTATTTTGCTTAAGGTCGTAGTTGAGAAAGTCAGTTTGAGTGGTTTGGACATGTGGAGATGAGACTTGCAGATTCTGTAGTTAGTAGTGTAGATCAAACGAAGGGTAGTCAAATTGCTAAAGGCAGAGGAAGACCTCGAAAAACTATTAGGAAAGACCTATAGATTAATGAGTTGGAAAGAAATGTGCTATATGATAGAATATTATGGTATTGTTTGATCCATGTAGCCGATTCTATTCAGTGAGATAAAGCTTGGTTGTTGTTGCTTGTGTAAGGTCGAATTGTTCAGTTAGTACATGGGTCTGAACTTTGACTGAAATAATCTTTAGTGAGAATCATAATTTGACCAAGTGGTTAGAAGTAAGTGGTTAAGTCAATTTAGTTAAGATGGAATCATCGGCATTAGTTTCCGAGTTTAATCTTTGGTTGAAACAATTCTTAATGAGAATTAGAACTTGATCAGGTGGTTAGGTGTACGTGACTAATACGTTTTAGTTAAGATTGAAGTATTTGTGTAGTACCAAGTTTGATAGATGACTGAAACAACCCTTATTGAGAATTAGAATTTTATCAAGTGGTTAAAAGTGGTTAATTTGCTTTAGTTAAGATCTAATAATTCGTATAGTAGTTGAGTTTATTCTTAGACTGGAACAATCGTCAGTGAGAATTAGAATTTAATCAAGTGGTTTGACATAAGTGATTGATTGATTCAGTTAAGATTAAATCATTGAGTTAGTACCTGAGTTGAGCTCTGTTTGAAACAATCTTTAGTGAGAATTAGAATTTAACAAAGTGGTTAATCCAATTTAGTTAAGATCAAATCATTCAAATATTACCCGAGTTTGATCTCTCGCTGGAATAATCTTTAATCAAACTTTACTTACTTTCTCCATTATTACCAGACCCCTTTCCCTTGAAACCGAATGGTTAAGACAAATAATAGTTTTTTATCTTTTGTTGTTGTTGTCTTTAATGAGAATCCTACCAGCATTTCTATGAAATTAATCAATAGGGTCAGTTGGGTGCTCATTTTTCAGTGCAATCAATGAATTTAACTCTTCTAAGTGAACAAATCACTAAAGATGATGTAGTAAGTAATTTGAGCTGTTGATAAGTTGATTCACATTTGATATTAATTTTCTCATCGATTAAGATGTCTAATTTTACCCTCTACAGCCCGACTCACTTTAGAGCTAAATTTTCACTGATTTATGCGTCTTCTTCTTTATTATTGTTTTCAACTGTTTGAAGGAACTTTAAATAGTATAGTTATTTTCTTTGAAAATTAAATGTTAAAAAGTATGATTATTTTCTGACTTGGGCTGTTTAGTTTTTGAGTTATTCAAACTGGTTCATGTTAGTTTCTCTATTCAACTAGTAAAAAAAAAGCTGTTTTGTTAATGTTTTTGATGTTGTTCATGTTAGTCCCTGCAAGAGGAAGCAGAAGGAGTAATGTGAAACTACTGAGTATCTTAAGACTTATTGTACTGAAAATTAAATTATACCAATTAGCATCATCTTTTTTAACATGTTCTTTATTTTTTATTTATTGTTTAAAAGTGAGCACTCCCTTTGAATAGAATGCTACAAGACAATAACTTTTTAGAAAATAAATTATTGATACAAAGTGGTAAAATTGTGCGTTAAATAGTGTGTTTCAATCATTTATTCATCTTTGAAGCAATGAGTAAATTATGCGTATGTTACACTTTTAGAGGTCAAAATGATAGTTTATATCCATTTAGGATCCTATATATTGCTACAATTTCTTCACTTTTGATTTTGTTACTAAGTAGTTACTGATGTTACTGCTATTTTTGTTATTATTTTTTTAAAAATATGACCTACTTCTGCAGAAAACAACTGATGAGGTGGACAGTGATATCATCCGATGTCCTGATATTCTTTCCGGCTGTTTTGTACTTCCTTATTGTTCATTATAAACAACCTTCACCGAGCCGTAAAAGTGATTTGGCGTGGCACACTACAATGCTTTTGCTAAACCCGTGTTTGATCTTAATCGATCACGGTCACTTTCAGGTAATTCCTAAGAAAGTTCATGTCATATGTTGTTTAATTCTTGTCTCTTTACTTTTTTTTTTCAGTTTTACGTTTGGTAGCACCTTGATTTTCAATGTTGCATTTTGTTGTATTTCAGTTCAACTGTATCAGCTTGGGCTTTACTGTTGCAGCTGTTGCTGCTATCCTCTCAGGGAAAGATCTCGTTGGCTCTGTTCTGTATTGTCTAGCTCTAAATCATAAACAGGTTAATCTCCGCCATCGTTGTATTTGTCTATTGTTCATTTATTTTAATTCTTCAAGCCATTATACATTGTATATGTAATCATATATGTACTGGAGATGGAATATTATTCAATTTTTTTGTTATGTGTAGTTAAGTTTAATCTTCGACGAAACAATCGTTAGTGAAAATTAGAATTTAATCAAGTGGTTAGGCATACGTGGTTAATTCAATTAAGTAAAGATCGAATAATTCGATTAGTACCTGAATTTGATCTATGGGAAAGACTTTATGACATTGATTGATTTGTATAACTGACCCCACGTAATGCGAAGGGCTATGTTGTGTCCCAAAATGTATGATAATATAATTCTGAGCATATACACTTGTTTGAAATCAAATAAAAGTTTTAGACACTTCACCAGATCAATTTGATGACTTCGCGGCATTTGTTATTGACTTTGCTATTGTCTTACATGTATTGCAACAAGTAAATGACAGTAAATTTTTTGGTTGTTTATGCAAATGTGATCTTTAACTGATAGAGCCACATAGTTGCCAGGAAAAAATGCTGTATTCGGTAGCTGGTGTCAGTTGATAAGCTAAGGATGTCATGAACTGTATCCGAAGTTTAAATGACACATCCTCTCATTTTTCCCCTTTACTTTCCTTCAAGGTATGATAACTGTTTTATGTGTTCTTTTCCAGATGAGTGCATATTTTGCGCCTGCTTTTTTCAGCCATCTACTTGGAAAATGCTTGAGACGTCAACATCCACTCCTTGAGGTGTCAAAACTAGGATTGGTGGTCTTAGGAACCTTTGTAGCAGTGTGGTGGCCTTATCTGTATTCAACGAATTCCGCCTTAGAGGTAACAATGTTATATTTTGGCCATTAGAAGTGCATATATGTTCTTAGGTTCTGGTGTATTATTCTTACATAGAAGTCGTGAATATTACTTTTTCCATCATCCTTCCAAAAAATGAGTACTGCAGTTTGTCTTGTTAAACTGTTGGAGTTGGACACAAGTCGTTGGATGAGTAACTTAAGAGCCTGAAACATATCTATAATGCATGTCTCTGTGTTCGACATACATTGGGGTCCACCACCCGTACGACTCGTGTCAAACAAAGACATGTATCCCTAATTTTTTTCTTCTTCTTTACTTCGACACACTTTAGACACTTCTTAGACACACCTATGGTACTAATATATACATCAAATAAAAATGCTTTTGAAAGAAATATATTAGTATTTTAAATAGACGGTTGAAACATTCTTGCATATGCACATCTTTTCACATACACATATCTTCATCTTTTGCAATATTCATTAATGATTATCAATGATGGGATTCAAGACCTTGAATTTGATCACATCATCTTTAGTTTTTTGATGTGTCTACGGAACTTATATTGATGGGGAAAAGTTTAAGTTTCATAGAAACATCAAACAGCTATGGAACTTACCTTTTTTGCTTCATTGTGGGTTCATGGCTATGCTTTTTTAAGTGCTTTCTTTCTTAGTTATTTGTAGCTCTTTTAGAGCTTCTTTGAGTTTTTATTTTATATCCTTTTTCAGTGTTTTTAGTAGGATTACTGATCCTCCCACTCACTATATAATAAAAATTTTGATTTCATTTCAACAAAGTATTCATATTAGCCAAAGAATTTCGATATTATTTCTAATGTGAGGTATACTTGTTAATTTGTTTTTGAGTTACCTTTCTTCCAAAGGTAGAACTCTCATGTTGAATAATTTGTAGAAGTTCTGCCTATGTAGGCTACTGTCTAATTAAATATTTTCTTAAAAAAAATAAAAAATTAATCATAGTTTAGTTTGATATTATTATTAATAGATGATAATATTTTTTTTCAAATTAAAAGTTTGCTACTAAATTTACGAATCTTGAGAACAGTTGTTTGAGATGAAAGCAATAGGTCTAATCACGTGTTTGGTTTAGGGTGGACAACCACCACCTTGAGTTTAGAACTCTTCCACCGTAATTTTTAGAAGATCTAATGTGTAGCTTCTGACTCATCGTAATTTTCCACCGTAAATTTGGTGTTTTTGAAACACACACTAAGCATAGCAGAGGGATATAGACATAGATATAAAAGTAATATAAGTTCGTTCAACCCAAGTTGTTCATTTTTGAAGCACTGACAATGACAAGTACACATTGATATTTAGACGAATAGAAGTGATTGAATGTAACCATATGTGTCTGTGTCAGACACCAGAAGACACACCTATAATCCGAAGTATCAGTGCTTCGTAGCTGTTAATTGATAATGCCTTCTTTTTTGCCATTTTGATATTTACCCTTGTTTTTTTTGCATATGGAACTTGTAACAGGTCCTCTCTCGTCTTGCTCCCTTTGAAAGGGGAATATTTGAAGATTATGTGGCCAATTTTTGGTGTGCCACTTCAATTCTCATCAAGTGGAAGAGATTGTTTGCAACAGGGCCACTAAAACTTCTCAGTTTCTCTGCAACAATTATATCATGTTTTCCTTCAATGGTTCAACAAATAAAGTCTCCAAGTAATCAAGGGTTCCTTTATGGCCTGCTCAACAGTTCTTTGTCATTTTACTTGTTTTCTTTTCAAGGTTGGTAATATTTTCTTCCTTTCATATTGCAGAAATGTGATAATCTTGTCACGAAAAATCTTAGGTTTAAATATACATTATTTTTTAGAAATATGATTCATCTTCCTAGTTTTAGATTTTCTTGAGTGCTTGATTTCTTTAGAAATACACCATTTTTACTTTTAATCTCCATAAAAATATTTTTCTTTTGGTTTTTCGTCCTTGCAAGGATACTTCATTTTGCTATTAGTACTTGTTGTTCTGCCTTAGTCCATGTAATATGTATGTAATATTTATTTTAGCCCTTTTTGTCACTCATGTTGGAGAGGACTAAAATCAATTATTCTATATATTACAGAGATCCGTTTCAATATAATTTTTTTTTTGCAGAGGCTAAAACAAAACAAATAGACGAAAAGTCAATGACGAAAAACAGCTTTTCTTTTAGATAGACTAAAAGCAAAAAAAGATATATTTGCAAATAACAAATACATATTTAAACCAAAATCTTATTACAAATTTCTCTGCTCCTGCTATGTCTTTACAGTGCATGAGAAGTCCATTTTGCTGCCACTTCTTCCAGCAACCCTGTTGGCTATGGAAGAGCCCTTTATTTTTCGCTGGTTCATGCAATTTGCCATGCTCTCGATGTTCCCTCTCATGGTTCGCGATGGCTTGATTATTCCATATTTCGCTTTATTCGCACTCTTTTTCTTGGTACTAAATGCACCTGGTCAACAAAAAGTTAGAGATAACAACTTCTTAAGCAATTATTTAGGCTCAACATCGATGCATCTTATTTTATGTTGTTCTTTAATTCTTCACATAGTTTATTTAACCATGCAACCTCCTAAGAAGTATCCTTTTCTTTTTGAAGCAATGATTATGAATCTTTGCTTCTCTCAATTTGTGATTGTAACTCTTGGCTACAATATAAAGCAGTGGATGTTAAATAAACCTGAAAAATTAGAAGAAATAGAAAAGAAGCTCATTTGACATTGGTTTCACTTTTAAAGTTAGATGAATTGTTTTTGTTATAAAGTTGGATTAGGTGTGGCATGTTTGATGCATTTTAACTATGATTTATATAAATTTAATTAAAGAGATTGGCCTGCATTGACTTATATTGTAATGATTTTATAATCTTTAGTCTTGTGTATTTGTTCTATACTTCCCATGTCTATATTTATTTACATTTTCAACTATCTATATATATATTATTGATAATTATGTGTAATACAAGAAAGCTGGGGTATTTGCTCTAACTTATGTACCTTTAGAGCAGGCAGTATGATAAAATATAAATTTAATTGAAATTCTTTGA
>NC_021161.2:4113017-4140921 GCF_000331145.2 Cicer arietinum
TGATATATAATTATTTTCATTTTTAAAATATTGCTTGAAATTATTCCTTTGCTCCTGTATTTGGAACAACAAATAAACAAATGTGTGGGAACTATCAGCAAAGAAAAAAAAGTTAAGTCAATAAGAATACATATTTAACTGGATTTTGGGTTGTCTTTGATTGAATAAATAAATTAAGATCTTAATTACATCCACACATGTCTATTGACAATGATTTTAGAATTTTTTTTGAGAAACTACAAGAATTGTTATGTATTGATTACGATAAATGTTGAAGGTAGGTAGATACTATGATGGAGAAAGTACAATAATTGTTATGTTTATATTTATTTATTTGTTTAACCTTGGTGTTCTCATGGCATAAAATTTTAGTAATTCAGAGTTCGATCGAGAGCGATCAAGAAGTAAATAAAGTTTAACTAAAAATTGTTTTAGTTAGGATTTAAATTTGATTTTCTCAAAAAATTCGTTAATTGAAACTCATTAATCACTCGAGTCTAACTAAAAGATTTGAAAATGAAATCGATATATTAAAGTTTCAAATCTGAGAGATTTTAAATGTACTACTATGTGAGGTTTCAAATGTGTTCACAATGGCGTTGATTATGGTGAGTAAATACTATTTTGCTATATAGAGTTTATATATTAATTTTGTTTTTCAACTGTTAATTAATACTTAGTATTATTAATAATTTATTAAAAGTGAATATTTTCAAAATTGGTGAATGGTGATCTCCTTATCACTCTACTTTCTAGTTCATAATATTTTATTTGTACTAATATATTTCAACATCATTCAATAATATGTTGTCACCTCGCTATAAAGTTTAAAAACACATTACTTATCATAATTATTAAGCACTGTATAAGTCAAAAACTTGCTAGTAAGTTAAATTCTATAAAGAACATAATCATTTTCAAATTGAAATAAAATATTGATTCTTATTTGAATATTATTATATTAAATGCCATTTTTAGAGTATGGTATTGGTTTTCCTTTTATGGTTTTATTTGTTTTGTTAATAAAGCTTAAATTAAAGAATAAATACGTAGTATAAACTAAGGGATTTAATAAATGTTTTGTCAGTGTATTCAATTACTTTAGTGTTTTCAATGATAAATAATTTCATTTTCAGTAAATGCTTTTTTATATTTTACTAAGTACATAGGACGTTTCTTGGACAATCGCTAGAAAAAAAATACATTAATATACAATTTTTTTACAATATCTTTTTTAATATATTTTTTTACGCTAAAAATCTATTAGACAAATAGTAATCATGTGAGACTAAATCCGAAATTTTGATTGAGTTATTTTTTTTTATATATCTAACATTTCATTCATTCTTAGTCGGGACTAACCACTTACGAATTTCAGTATTATAGATCTCACAATTGAATTCCAATTATAGATGTTTGATTTTTACGAAAACTACCTCTAAAGTCATTCCTATGAATAGTTGTGATGTGTAAAACTTTTTATAATGTACACAACAGTTAAACTTTATGTATATATTATAGTAACAACAAATTAACTTTCTTAATTTTTATAATCAATTCTTAAATTTTTGTAATAATAAATTATAAGCTTAATTGCAATTTTGATTCCCCCATTTTAGCTGAATCACGAAAATAGTCTCTCTATTTTATTTCTTCTCAGTTTTAGTCTTTCATACAAAATTTTGATCCTAAATTTGATGAAGTGTCATTTTTTTGTACTTATTTAAGCCACACTATGCCTCAAAATCTTGTGCAACAATTGTACATGAAATATATGATCATAAATTGTATGATGTGACTTAAAAAAAATAACATTTCATCAAGTTTTTTATCAAAATTCTGTTTGGGGACCAAAACTGGGGAGAAATAAAATGGGGGGACTACTTTCGTGATTCAGCTAGAATAGGGAAATCAAAACTGCAATTAAGCCTAAATTATAATAGAATAATTATAAACAAATTAAGATATCATTAAATAAAGTGGTCGATTAAACTATTTGTTAAATATATTAATCTTTATATAAATCTTTTATAGAAATATAAATTTTGTTATCAAACTAATAAAATCAAGAGTAAGGTATTGGAGAATATAGATTAAATAGAGGATGAGAGAAAAGAGAAAAAGAGTGAACTAATAATATTTTTATCTTATTGTATATTTTCTATTTCAATGTGAACCATATTTATAAATTGACATTCAATAATGGACCTAGAGGGTCTAATATTCATAACACTCCTCTTGAATGTCCATCAAGGGAATGTTCCATTAAAACTTTACTAGAAAAAACCTAATAGAAAAAAATCTAGTGAAGAAAAAATAGTACATTGTCCTTTGTTTTAGAAACTGCCTCATTAAAAAAGTTACGAAAAATTCTATGGGACAAAACCACACTGAAGAAAAAAAGAGTGCATAACACATTTATTTCTCTTTCTCATGCAGACAATTATCTCTAAGATGACGAATTGGACGCTGAGGAATCATTTGTACTTGTTGATAAAAAATTTCACTTAATGGTGACTTGTAGATATATTTATTCTATCTTTTTTAGATTAACCTTCTATAAAAAAATGACAATATTCCCTTAGAAACGTTTCAATAATTTTTTCTAGAAAAAAAATCCACAAATCTCTTGTATTTGTTGAATCACAAATTTCAACTAAAATACATTTTTGACTTGTTTTGGGTAGTGCTAAAACTTCCTCATCATTGATGATATTTTTGTTGTGGTTTGTTTCACATATCTCCATAAAATGGTTGTTCTTCCTCATATAAGTAAATAGTTTCATTTTTGATATTAACGTTTTATTGCACTACTATACGATACTTCAGGACAAGTAGAAATCATCATTTCTCCAAACTCTAAAATGACAATATTGACAATTGGTGATCTTAAAATAATCAACGTGTACAACTGATTTTATTTGCTCATGTAGAATCATTTTAGGACTTTTGTTATATAAGTTTCATAATTCACCAAAATATTCTTCAAATACTCATTTTGTAATTCAAACAAATTTTTTCTTTGCTTGATATTCATCTCAAACTAGTTATTTAAACAATATGATTTCAAATGATGTCATTTTCATACCCTCATTTAAATAATATTCACACACAAATATTACAAAATGTCCATCTAGATTATTTGAGCACATAATCAAAAATTTGAATTGTATGTTTCATGAAAACTAAATCCTTTAAGGAGTTTGTGAGCCACACAAATTTGTTGTAACACATTTTTCATATAAATTGAGTCTTTCATGGCTATTAAACTTAATCAAATATAAAAAATTCTTGAATTTACTTTACGTGAATATATCTCTTCAAAATCAATGTTAGACTTTTACCAATACTATTGAAGATATGTACTTCATCATTCTTATTTTCTTTTCGTGAGAAAATCAGACATATCTAATAAGCTTCACATCTTCAACATGTGCAACTAATTGCAAATCCAATTTTTTTTTCTCTTTGCAAAGCGAGCTTAATTTCACTCCAAATGCTTTATTCTATTTTCAAATAATTTTTTGGTCTTTAATATTTAATAAATTTTAGTTCATGATCCTCACTATCATTATCACATATAGCACTACATTATATGCAAAAAAAAAAAAAAAAACAATGATGAATTACTTTCGGTTCCCTCATATTCAATTCATGACATAGTTTATTGAGATCTCTTTATTTTTACAAGTTTCAAGTACTTGATAAGTTCTTTTGGAATTGAAAATCAATTATGTCAAATTACTCTTTTGGAATCTTCATATCCTCACTTGGGTCCTTTTTTTTTTTTAATTTCTTTTCTTATTTGAGGATTTTTATCATTGAAACTGTCTAGTCTCCCACGCTTCACGTGCAATTGAAACTCATTTACAACATGGATATCTATTTTGATATGAGCATTAACAATTGATGTTAGTCTTGCTTAACTTTGCAAATAAATTATGCTTTGACCTTCAGGTTCACATTGTTTTGTATAAGGATTAATATAAGATAATAATCTATTTCAAGTAATTCATTTGAACTTTTGTTTCACATTTTCAGCTACATATTCTCTCCTTCTAATGTTGGAAAAAATAATTCATCAATTGATAATAAGCCTAATGGGATATAAACAAATCTCCAATTATTTGTTCACGATACTTTATAATAGATGGAGATTCATATCAAATATGCTTTTCCAATATTCTTATAGGACTCATCTTAGTGTATATTTTGGAGCAATTAGAATATACACAACACATCCAAAAATTCACTAAGTAATGAATATTATGATTTTAACCTAAATTTTAATTATAAATTAAAAGGATGACTTACATATAGTAACTTGTTGACTTGATGTGAATCAATATCTCAACAGATATGATTGCATATTCCCAAAGTAGAATCTAGAAGTTATGATTTCATAAGCATTGGTCATACAATTAACTATAGACATCTAAAGATTGAATCTCATTATTATTTTTTTGTATGAACATATGCTAAAAGATATTCAATAAACACACAATTAACTTCAAATGCTTTATGTAAACTTTAGAAAATGAGCTCTTAGTCAAATTAGTTGAGATAACAATCTCACAAACTTCAGATTATGAGTTGCAATAAACATACATGTGACAATTTCATTGATACATATATTTAAATCATAAAATATCTAACTAGTTCATATGATCATGATCGATGTATTGACTCACAAATATCACCTTATACATAGTCTAGAAATATGAGAGACTTATTTCCTTAAATTATCAATTTCCTTTGAGAACACAAATACACAAAATTATCGCCTTATTTCCTTACATTAAAGAAACTTTTGACTCTTCAATACATACCCATAAAAAATTTTAACTATTTTTTTTGCATAGTAATAGATATGGGATGACTCAACCGGTCTTGCCAACAGCAAACTTTAATATGATTTATAAACTTCAGGTTTACAAATATATGTGTTTCAAATGTTCTAATTATTTTGAATCAATAATAAACCGTCATATGTTTGTAAAACTTTGATTTCTAAATAAAAATATATAATAAATTTTTTCTAAAGACATGATTTACCTTATGCATTCTTATACATATATAAATAGTTCTCCAATGACAAAATATATATAGATTACATACAAACATTTCTAAGCATCCATGACAAGAATATAATAATAGAATTAACAAAATATTCTTGAAATGATTACATTTAAAATTTATTTGGTATGGTTTATTCTAAAATTAAAATATCAAATGAGTTGATTATGGAATAAAATTAAATTCTTGAATGACACATTAATAAGAAAGTTTCACAAAATTTGAGACAAAGAATTATGAGATTATAGTGTCTAAAATTATAATTTAATCTCATATAAATTAGTTAAAATACTTACATTTGTTCAAACACACAAGTATATTACACTTTCATATGGAATTCATCGATTATAATTTTTTTTTATCACTATCATATGGAATTCATCAATTATAATTTTTTTTATCACTTTCATATGAAATTTATCTATACCACATAAATAACAATTTCTACTTTATCAATTACCATAATCACAATAATGATTATACAAAAAATAACATGTACAGTTCACTTCGAAGAATAAAATTCAATCATGCGATTTTTTACATTTTCAATCAATAATTTCTGTTTTGTTCAACGACAATTTGTGATCAATTTTTTCAAATATTCTTAAAAATATATTTTCAAATTTATTAATTGAAGAGCATATTTGACTGATATATAAATATACATATTGTCTCTTATATTTCCTTTCTCATAAAATTAATACTAACAACTAATAGATATTCTAGACTTAATCACAAATCTTCTTAAACGATGTTCAAGAACTCAATCACAAATCTTCTTAAACGATATCCAAGAAAATTACACTTTGTGAGATTTTACAAGAATGCTTGATTTTGAATTATTGGTTTTTCAAGAACTATACAAATAAAATCATCAGCAAAATATTGGAGAATAAATATAGTTTGCATTAATAATAAAGTTCAATTGCAACCATATTTTAAGAGATTTTTATAACCGTATCAAGATTACAAAACCGCAACTACAAGTGAAAATTATTATTTTAATCTCTACCAACCCCCTCGGATTAACAAATGTACAATATCATAAATTATTATATTAGTAGTGAAGAGATTGTCATTGAATTTGCACTATATAATTGATGTCTCAAGCATCAAATATCCATTCATACATAAACTCTAGCAAAATTATACTCATTTGCATAATAATCATACAAAGTCATTGAATCATAAAAAAAAAATATGATGGTGATTCTCACAATCCTTTTGGTTATCCTTGTTACTCTATTTATTAAAGTTTGTTATGACACAATTTCATGTTATTGGCTCAATCCATTACGCATCAAGAAGATTATGGAGAAGCAAGGTGTGTTTGGCCCAAAACCACGTTTTCTAATAGGCAACCTTAATGACATATCCTCTTTTGTTTCAAAAGCTACTTGTGAAGATATGAAAACCATCAACCATGACATTGTTGGTCGCCTTTTGCCTCATTTTGTTGCTTGGTCCAACCAATACGGTATGAAAATAAATAAATATGTATAATAATTCATTATTTTACGTATTTACTTTTTTTTCAAGGTTTTAAATTACGGCTCACAATTCTTGAAATTACCATAAATTAAGGCTAAATGTTCTTGATGTGATCGCAATGGACTCAACAACTCTCTCTTGTAATTTTGTTAGTTTCTTTCTTCTTTTTTTATTTTTATATATTTGTATTAGATGCAGTCAAAACGTTATATAGTCACTACAGTCAACAAATCAAAGTTGTTAATTAAATCAAATCATACTATTTATAGTTTTGATATTGGATAAGATAAGACATAACGAAGTATTTATAAGTGATAAATAATAGTCACTATATAAATAGGTTGTGTGGGAATTCGGTAGGATCCAATTTAAATCCCAAAGTAATCTCCTCTAAAACATTAATATTTAAATTGAGAGTTTTTTTTGGTATGTAAATTTAAGTATATAGAATAAATTTTAATTAGATAAGAAGATAAATAAATAATGGGAAATTAAGATTGGTTATAATAATTATTTATAAAGATGAAGTATGAAATTAGATGGGGCCATAGAAAGGGATAATAATGATTTAAGATGGTACAATTTGTAGGAAAGAGATTCATATATTGGAATGGAATAGAGGGAAGGATGTGCCTAACAGAAATAGGATTAATAAAAGAGTTTCTATCAAAGTGTAGTACAATATCTGGAAAATCATGGCAACAACAACAAGGGTCCAAACATTTTATTGGGAAAGGTTTGTTGATGACAAATGGTGAAGATTGGTACCACCAACGTCACCTTGTTTCCCCTGCATTCATGGGAGAAAGACTTAAGGTATGATTAATTGGTAATTAATGGTTGGAGAGTATTTATTAAAAATATGATTGGTAATTTATTTTAAAAAATAAATATATATATATAGAGCTATGGTGGACACATGGTGGAATGCACTAAGGAAATGGTTGAATCATTGGAAAATGCAATATTGGAAAGTGGTAAAAATGAAGTGGAGATTGGAGAGTATTTCACTAAACTCACTGCAGATATTATCTCAAGAACTGAATTTGGTACAAACTACAAAAAGGGAAACCAAATATTCAATCTCCTCACACAATTACAATCTCTTTGTGCTCAATCAACTCGCAAACTTTGTCTTCCTGGAAGCAGGTCTGTCCCTTTATCATTTCAATCATTTTTTATTTTTATAAAATTTTAATTTTTTTTTTATTTAACTGTAAAAATATATATATATATATATATATATATATATATATATATATATATATTCGATTCTTATACAATTATTTTATAAATTATTTAGTCTTTGGTGGAATGAAATATCATTTCACTTTTGAACTTTTGAATGATATTTTGTAAACGTGTTTAAAATATTATTAAAATTTTATTTATACATAATTTAGAATTTTTTAATTTGACATGAATTAAATATAAATTATTTTTAAATGTTACATGTTCAAAATAAAAATCCTTAAAATATAAATTTAGAAATCAAATTTTGAACTCATTTTTGTAAAAAAACTTTTTATAATATTATAAAGATGTTACAAAAAATATTTGAAATCATTTGTTGATGTTTTAACAAAGACTAAAAATGTTTGTTTAATGATTGTGTAGAGACTAAAAAATTCACTTTTTTTACAGAACTAAATAAAGTTCTATAAAAATTAAAAACGTATTTAACAGTAATTTAATTTCTCTTCCTTTCTCTTATGAATAAATGTCTGTGTGTGGTTCAATATATTAGACTTTTATATTAAAATTTAATTATATTATAAAATACGATATATTTGAGGTTTTAAAAAATTGTCAACGAGTATGTTGTAACCGTAATTGCAATTGTATCGATTATTTGTGTTGTTTATTATTGAATTATTTTAGTTTTTCTCCCACTTAAAAATAGTGACTTGGCTCCACTAAATTGAAACCCGGATTATATAAAAGAGTTTTTCTCCTAAGACTTAATTGCCTCCATTAACTCTTAACTCGAAGTATATAAAGAGTTTCTCTCTTATAAATTTAAAAAAGAAATATTCTACAACTCTTTTAAAATATAAAAACACGTAGTAGATACTTATAATTTGTAAATATTAAAGTGTCTTCATTTTTGTAGACATAATTTGTAATAATTTAATGAAGGATGAAATTTAAATTTAAATATTTTTTACAAAGAAAAAATTGATGTATTTTATTTTTGGTATAATGGAGGGAAGTTGATGTATTTTTATATATAAATATTTATGTATATTATGTTCCCCCCACCAGCCAAAATTAATGTATATTAATTGGATGTAACATAGGACATTTGATTTAACGTTTGATGCTTATTACAAGTATATTAGAACAAAAACATAAAATTAAAGTAACATAATTTCTTTTGTTTTATTTAAATAGATGACTTCAACACAAATTTAATTTTTCTTTTTTAGTTTTTTTTTTTTTTGTGATTTCGTCGTCTGAGTATGATGCTTTTGATTTTTATCTTGGTGTCATGTTCGTTTTGGTTCATATTGACAGAATAATTTTGATCGATAATATATTTCAATCAATGATTTTGTTGTCGTCAACGTTGCACATATAGATATGGAGACATAAATATTTTAAACACTTGAATTTCATCATAATTGTAGTCAGTTTTCGGTTTATGCTATTAATTTAGGTGATGTGAGTTTGTTCTCAAATTTATCCTTTTTTGTTTTTAATAAATTTTAATTTGTATTGCATCGATCTATCCTACAATTTGAATCAATAATGATCGTTTCTTTTAGTAACATGCAAACATAAAATTAAATAAGTGATATATATATTAACTATTTAATTCATGAACACTATTAATGTAAAGATTTTTTACACTATCAGTCAATCACAACCATTAGATCAATATAAATATTTAATTTTTATAAAATTTATCTATAAAATTATCTTTGTGAATGATTATGATGTACTTACAGTATAATTTTTTTTTTTACATTGAATTGCAGTTAAACTCATATTTTAATTAAATCAATGCTTAAAAAAAATGAAAAATGTATTATGTCTGTTCTCATGTCAAACACCACCTTAATATATCAATTCATTTATGATTTAATTTATTATGTAGGTTTTTTCCTAGTACTTACAATAGAGAGATTAAGTCATTGAAGATGGAAGTGGAGAGACTCTTGATGGAAATAATACAAAGTAGAAAGGATTGTGTGGAGATGGGAAGAAGCAATTCTTATGGAAATGATTTGTTGGGTATGCTATTAGATGAGATCCAAAAGAGTGGTACCTTAAACCTTCAACTTGTTATGGATGAATGCAAAACATTCTTTTTTGCTGGACATGAAACAATTGCACTCTTACTCACATGGACAGCTATGTTGTTAGCAAGCAATCCAATTTGGCAAGACAAAGTGAGAATTGAGGTCAAAGAACTCTTCAATCAAGGGGTACCTTCTATTGATCAACTCTCCAAACTCAATGTGGTTAGTAAAAATTACTCTTTCTGTTTTACCTTATGACTTAATTACATTCTTCAATACTATTTGTTATCGTAATTAATTAATTGGTGCAAATTATTTATCGATTTTGTTAATGACTTATATCAACAAAAAAATCTGACTGACAACCTTCAATGAGAATCATCTTACAATTACGTTTTTTCATCTACTCGAGCTCAATTAAAGAATCTAAATGAAGTTTAACTTGCACCAAGGCAATGTTGATAATCTTTCAATACATAATTAATTAATAACTTAATAGGTTTTCTTGAAATTGGAAAGAAAAAAAATAGAACCTACCAAATAGTTTAAAAATTTATAATTTTATTCAAATATTCTTACAAATTATCTTGAAAAAAATATTAATTTTAAATATCAAATAAATAATTATAAAAAATAATATAAGCTATTTCATACAAATGTTTAATCATATATTTTAGTGTATTAAATGCTTCTATAGGTGTTTTAACCAGAGTAATATCATAATGTGATAAGATGATAAAAAAATTGACTCAATAATAAAATATTATTGAATTTTTTATGTAAAGGTTATTTATATTATGAGTGTATAGTTGTTAATTTATTGTATATCTTTCAAGAACTAATTTATTAAAAAAAATTAGAAGATCAAAGTAGTCTGAGATGGAACCTAATAATGAGCAGTTTGATATAGCTTTTATTGTTACTTGTGTTTTTTTTAAGAGAAACTTTTTTCAATAGGTTTCATAGTTTTTAATTTTATTTTTTATTCCTTTCTCTCAACTATCTTTTTTCTTGACAATATTTTTTCTCTCTCAACTATCTTTTAATGGTTTTATAGTTTTTTATTTTATTTTTTACTCTGTCTTGTCAACTATCTTTTTCTTGACAAGATATTCTCTTCCACTTAAGAGCCTTTCTATGTGAAAAGGTAGTTTTAATCAAATAATTACAACCGTTGATTAAGATACAATTTATGAAAATTGTCTGTAAAATATTATAAAATTTTATCACCAAAAAAATTAATTATAAAAATTTAACCCTTGTTTTTTTTATTTATAAATTTTGTCTATTTTTTACGTATATAATTAAAATTAATTTTTCATCTCTTATATATGATATTATTTCGTAAAAAAATACATATATAGTCTCATTAATAAGTTAGATTTTAGAAGAAAAAATTCAAAATTATTCTTTTATTTTAGGCCAAACGTGTGATTCATATCATTATGGTCGATGTATGATCATTTCAGTTTTGCATATTTATAATCTATACACTTTTTTTTTTCTTCTTTAACAATATTTATTTAGAGTTTTTGAAGAACCAAAATTGAATAATAAAAAGTAATCGTATTATTGTTTAATCATATATGTAATAAAAAAGATACTTAATACTTATACTTATTTCTACATTCCTTGAAGAAAAAAAAACCTAGCAGCTTATAGATCTTAAGCATTTTAGTTGAGGCTCGAACTTTTGAAGAGACAATCAATAATAATATAGTTTAATAACATTGATATGATGACTTTATAAACAAAGTAAACATAGTTGATTTAAGTATATCAATAATATTTGCATTCATGAGCACCTTTTTTCAATAGTATTTGAAAGGGGTGTCTTACTTTTAGAGAGCCCAAATGCTCAAAAGTTAAATATTAATTAATTCATGCTTGAATTTTACAGTAAGGCTACAGCCATACTTCTAGAAGAAAAAAAATATTAAAATTGACACTTACATATCTTTTATTACTCTTGAGATTATTATATTATATTTCACTTTATTTTATATTAATATTTTTAAATAAATTTATGTAATTTTTCAAAAGTAAAAAATTATTATTTTTTATATAAAGAATTCTTAGACACCTCTTTGTGGCTCTAGACATTTTTTTTTTTATTATTCTTGGAGGAGATTTGAAAAATCATAATGAGAAAAATATGAATGGGTCATTTTCTACTCATGACATGGTTTTTTGGCTACTCACTTCATTCAATTTTTTATTTCTTCTATTCTAGAGTTGAGAAGGCCCAATAGAAAATTTGGTTGAACTAAATTGTGAAGTACTAATAATTATTTTTAGTAGAATTGATTTTTCAAAAGATGGTCAAAGAATTAACATTTCCTTAGTGTATCATTAATAAGTTAGAATTAACAATTCTTGAGTTGGAACAATGAAAGAGAACTAATCAGAAGGTCTACTATTTAAATTTTGAAAACTTAGTCAACTAATTTTTTAACATACTAACATTTATCTAAAAAAAATATAAAATTAACACGATGTATGTTCGATTTTAATAGAAAATATTAATGTGCTATTGTTTTTTCATTAATATTTAAAATAAAAATGCTAACAAGTGCCTTTAAAGTGCTTGTTAATAATATAAATATACAAAAAATTTATTATAAGTGTACTGGAAGTTATTATTATTTTTAATTTCTTAGAATGACCTAAAATAAAATTACTAATATATGGTTTGATGTTGCAGTTGCATATGGTAATCAATGAGTCATTGAGGCTATATCCTCCAGCAACATTGCTCCCTAGAATGGCCTTTCAAGACATTGTACTAGGTGACCTTTATATTCCTAAAGGATTATCAATTTGGATTCCAGTGTTGGCTATTCATCATAGTGAAGAATTATGGGGTAAAGATGCAAATGAATTCAATCCTCAAAGATTTGCTTCAAAATCATTCATGTCAGGTTGTTTCATACCATTTGCTTTTGGCCCAAGAAATTGTGTTGGACAATCATTTGCAATTATGGAAGCTAAGATTATATTGACAATGTTGATATCTAAGTTTAGATTCAACATTTCAGAGAATTATAAGCATGCACCAATCACTGTCCTCACAATTAAGCCTAAATATGGTGTTCAAATTTGTTTGAAGGCCTTAGATATATAATAAATACCATCAATTTTTGAACTATTGAGACTAGAGTTCTTTCATAAGGGAATTTTGCTTAGCATTTTATGGTCTTTGTCAATCCTTCTTTTAGACAACACTTTAAATATGTTTAAAAAATTGTTCTTAGAAACCACAAATAGTGCAACTCAGGGAGACATGTGGGAGAAAAAGAGTAACACATCAGATGACATGTAATCATCAACGTCAGCAAGTTAACAATCAACTTAACGTTATTGACTAAACTGACAGACGATTAGATTAGTCAGAGACTATAGTTTGGATTTTTAACTGAGTCAAAGACTAAAGTGAAATTGCTCTGCACATTCAGGGACCAAAATAGTGTGGTTTATCCATCTTTTTTTATAAACTATGAAGTATTTGTCATTGTTTAGTAGTGTTTAACCTTCGTCAGGAAATATATTAGATTCTCAAGGTAGATTCTCCCCTCTCAACCAGAGTTTCTCGTTATGCAAATTTTTTTGAGTCAAATATCCATATGCAAAAGTTAGACTCATCCAACCATAAATTTGTCAATGTTTTGACTTTTATCGGATTTTAACTTTCAGTAATATAAAACATATTATCAAATTTTAGTTTTCAATAGTGTATTTGGGACAAAGAAACAAACATGGGAGGCGGATGAACAATCATTGTATTCATTGTATGAGAATATATGACTTTTGTAATTGTGTGATCTCTAGATAATCTTTATGGGCCCATAAAGAGCCTAAATGCCATTACATGGGTTATAGGAGATCTTTTTCATCACTCTAATACACTAAAGGATATATATAATATTTGATTGTAACAAGGGCCCATAAATAGCCCAAATTGCTCAACACTAGACGATAATGATTTAATTATAATTTATTCATTTGATTATATTTCTCTATATTCAGTTGATTCATACAAGTTGTCTACTTTCAAAGTTGAAATATATATGTCAACTTGTATGTGACATGACTAATGGTTGTAGGGTAATTCCACCATCCCAAGATTCTGCTTCTCCCACTAACTACCTAGTTTTTTCATTCTTTTATTCAAACCGTCATTTACTTCTTACATGCACGCTTTGAAATTGAAATCTAACACAAATGACTAGTATACATTTTCAACACAAAAATAGTTGCACAAGTTTTTTTAAAAATAAAAATTAGAGTCCAAAAGTATCTTATGATATAGTTGTCATCTCAACTATTACTTATTATTTTACACAGTCTTAATAAATTTATTATTTAACTAATATAAAAAAATAGTCATTACTTAAATTTATTATTTAACTAATATAAAAAAATGATCATTACTCTTTACCACTTATAAATACTTTATCTGACTAGCATTGACTCTCTACCATTTATAAAGACTTTATCAGACTAACATTATCTCATGTGGAATCTAACTCATCCTCACAAAATCAACTTTTATATTGAAGATTATCTACTATTTATAAATATTTTATCTTATTAAATGTGAGACTCTTAACATTAGTATAACTAACTATTGTACTTAACTTATATAATTAACTAATAAATGTCTAATATTCTCTCTCAAATTTAAATGTATACACTCTACTTTTAACTTGAAAATTACAACAACAACAACAAAAATAAATATTAAAAGTAGATCAACAAATAATATGAAAATATTGGAAATACACAATGTTTTTTTCGTAAAAGACATAGTTTGAATAATATGAAAACTCTTGACCGATAGGATCTTCCTTGATAAAATGTGAGATAGTCTTAGTGATAAGCCAATCATGTTTTTTTTTTTTGCATACATGAACATGATTTTAAGCTAGTATAAAAAAATAGTGTAAATTCACTTTTACATATATGCAAATAGACATTAAAATCCAAAATTATATTTTTCATCAATTCATGTTCATGCAACAATCACTTAGAGTTACAAGTACATTCATAAGTTTTGAGACATACTAACTGTTTGTGGACGCAAAATTTTGCACTAACTTCCATATATTTCAATTTCATAGACATAAAAGGAAAATTTTGATGTAGTTTGTCATATATTCTATTTATTAACTATTGATATATTCTATTTATCATAAATACAAAATAAAAAATAATTATTGTGAGTGGTGTATGTAAGATCCATAATTTTAAAGTACACTTTATGTATTTTAGTGTATTTTTGGTATTGAACTCGGAGTCTTTTTAGCCAAAGTTATTAATATTTTGGAGTTTATATGACCAAAAAGATATTTTGATGCCGATTAAAATTACTCGTCGATAAATAAATTAAATTAAGTACGGTGAATCCTCTACGAAGAATTTAATTCAAGGGAGTTTGTTAAAAATGTCTCGCAATTGCTAAAAGTTGTTTATGTCAATTGAGTTGCGACGAGAGTGGATATTTTAACAAAAGTGGTTTGGAGAGGTTATGGGCGAAATGGTAAATTTAATAAATATCTAAATATTTTGAGATATTTGTTAATTATATTCAATATATATATATATATATATATAATGATTAATTGTTTGGATGGAGAAAGAAAGAAAAGAGAAAGAGAAGAAAAGGAAAGAGAAAGAGAAAGAGAGGAAAAGTAAAAAGGAAAGAAAAAGAAAATAAAGAAAACAGAAGTTATCCTTCTTCCTCTGCCTCGCGTGAAACCCATTCCTTCTTCTTCCTTCTACCTCCATTTTCGCTGATTCCTTTTGTTCAAGAGTAGAAACCCAAGGATTGTGGGTGAGTAAGAACAAATTTTCAACTTCTTCCTTCTTCCCGGATTCAAAAACGGAGTTATGGATTTCAAAACCGTCAAACACAAACCTCCCCGTTTCATCTAGATCTAAGCTTCGTTTCGCGAAGAGATAGAAGGGAAAGTTGCTCACTACCACGCTACGGTGCTAGAGAACCAACTTTGGAAGCGGCGTTGCGAGCGGAGATTTTACCGGATTTACTCGCGGTACCGTAATCGCACGTTAAAGCTAACGTGAAGGTAAGGGCTCCTTCCAACCTTTTAGTTTGCATTTAGGGACTTATCTGTGGTTGTGTGGAAAATAATTTTGTTAGGGTGAGAGACTACACCCTGGTAAATTGTGTTTGTCCGTGAGAGACTGCACAGGTGTTTGTCCGTGAGAGACTACACCCTGGTAAATTGTGTTTGTCCGTGAGAGACTGCACAGGTGTTTGTCCGTGAGAGACTACACCCTGGTAAATTGTGTTTGTCCGTGAGAGACTGCACAGGTGTTTGTCCGTGAGAGACTACACCCTGGTAAATTGTGTTTGTCCGTGAGAGACTGCACAGGTGTTTGTCCGTGAGAGACTACACCCTGGTAAATTGTGTTTGTCCGTGAGAGACTGCACAGGTGTTTGTCCGTGAGAGACTACACCCTGGTAAATTGTGTTTGTCCGTGAGAGACTGCACAGGTGTTTGTCCGTGAGAGACTACACCCTGGTAAATTGTGTTTGTCCGTGAGAGACTGCACAGGTGTTTGTCCGTGAGAGACTACACCCTGGTAAATTGTGTTTGTCCGTGAGAGACTGCACAGGTGTTTGTCCGTGAGAGACTACACCCTGGTAAATTGTGTTTGTCCGTGAGAGACTGCACAGGTGTTTGTCCGTGAGAGACTACACCCTGGTAAATTGTGTTTGTCCGTGAGAGACTGCACAGGTGTTTGTCCGTGAGAGACTACACCGTGGTAAATTGTGTTTGTCCGTTAGAGACTGCACAGGTGTTTGTCCGTGAGAGACTACACCGTGGTAAATTGTGTTTGTCCGTTAGAGACTGCACAGGTGTTTGTCCGTGAGAGACTACACCCTGGTAAATTGTGTTTGTCCGTGAGAGACTGCACAGGTGTATGTCCGTGAGAGGCTGCACCCTGGTAAATTGTGTTTGTCCGTGAGAGACTGCACAGGTGTTTGTCCGTGAGAGACTACACCCCGGTAAATTGTGTTTGTCCGTGAGAGACTGCACAGGTGTTTGTCCGTGAGAGACTACACCTTGGTAAATTGTGTTTGTCCGTGAGAGACTGCACATGTGTTTGTCCATGAGAGACTACACCCTGGTAAATTGTGTTTGTCCGTGAGAGACTGCACCCTGGTAAATTGTGTTTGTCCGTGAGAGACTACACCCTGGTAAATTGTGTTTGTCCGTGAGAGACTGCACAGGTGTTTGTCCGTGAGAGACTGCACCCTGGTAAATTGTGTTTGTCCGTGAGAGACTGCACAGGTGTTTGTCCGTGAGAAACTGTACGTTTAGGATTTACGCCTCTCGCGGATGGTTTTGTTTGGAATTGTGTGATAGCATGTTTGATTGCAAAACTATTTCGAAGCTCATGATGTTGTAGTGATTGTGTTATAAGTGCTAAGTGTTATGTTTTGTTTGGAATTGTGTGATAGCATGTTTGATTGCAAAACTATTTCGAAGCTCATGATGTTGTAGTGATTGTGTTATAAGTGCTAAGTGTTATGTGTTGGAATTGTGTGTGAATGTGATTGAGTTAGTTTATGTATTTTTAGAAAAATATGCAGGGAAATCGATTTGATTGGTTACAGGAACTCAGCTATTTTGACAAAATCGATGTGTCAATCGATTTTGTAATATGTTTCTTAAAACCATTTACGAAATCGATTGGCCAATCGATTGTTATGTTTCTTGTTTTCTTGAATCTTGAAAAGATAGTGAACCAATCGATTTCCCAATCGATTGATGTAGACCCAGAATACAGATTTCACTGAAAACCTTTACAAAAATCGATTTCCCAATCGATTTGCTCAGTAGAAATTTTTATTCTGAGTCATACAATCGATTGCCCAAATTGATTCATCAATAGATTGGTCGGTTGACTCGTTACTTGATTGATTAAAAACCTTATTTGATTTCATTTTACTTGGCAAATATTATATGGACGTTTAGCATATGGAAAACTCTTTTAAGGTTCATGCTAAGTTGAAAAGTTATTTTGTGCATCTAAAAACATAAATGTTATGTGTTAATTGTTAATTTCGGTTGGTGATCCTTTACAACTATTGTGGAAATCTGGGCTTTGCCCTCATATGAGAGCCAGGACGATCCTACCGGTACGTACCCTACGGATGGGAATGTGGATGAGAATGCTTGACTGGAGCTATGTTAGGAGGATCTTAGGGGGCGCGTGGAGATCACTCACGGCGTTTAGTTGTTTTGGAGAATGATCAGATTAGGTTGACATAGAGGAAACTGACGTCTTTCTTTTGAATTGTATTTATTTTAAAATGAAAGACTGTACCTATACTAATATTGTCAGCTTGACATGTTATTTTCGATGCGTTACATGTACCACTTTTTGATGTGTAAATATTTTGAATTCATATTTTGAGAAACTTTTCCGCTGCTTGTAAATTATAATGACTCAATTATTTATCCAAATGTATTACCTTATTTAATTCTCTGATTTATTTTAATTTTTTTTTAAAAAAAATACACTATCGCTTTGAAAATCGTAGTGTTACAGTGTACATATTAATATATTTATTATTGACATAAATGTAAAGAAATATTATTAATTGAGAATCACTAGTATAATTAAAAAAAAAATCCAATTAATATCGCCTTTAAAAGTTTAAAGTAACAATTATGTTAAAATAATTCATCAGAGATTATTAAATGAGTAGAAAAAAGAAATCTCCCAACTCAAAAGAAAATCCACATATAGCTCTTTTCATTTAATAAAAAACTTTAAAGTTTATTAAACACTTAAAAAAAAAATTAATATTTACCTCATTTTAATATCATAAACAAATATTGAATCTAATATTTATTTTCTTACCATAAATTAAAATTGTATTTTACTTATTTTCCTTCATAGAGACTTAGTAAAGATATTAAATCTCTCTGTATAGTAAAATACTTTATTTAAAATTTGTACATCCCGCATTCAAAAAGGTTAACTCCAACAAAAAAAAAAATTAGAGAAAATATATATTAAAAAAAAAAAAAACATAATTAACAACTTTTTTCCTTTCTACATCGAAACTTCTCATATCATCTAGACATCTACAAATATAGAAGCCGATTAAATAAAAAACAACACAAGCCGTTCAAGCCACAAGCTCAAGCCCAAGTTCAACCTTACACGAGACACCCCAATCTTTCAACTCAATTTTTCTCTTCTTTATGGGAACCACATGTTCCTCACGTGAAACCGGTTCTATTCCAAGCCTCAACTCCAAACCAACCTCATCGGTCACATTTTCGTCGGCTCGGTCACTCATCTTAGGTTTAGACTCCGGTTCGTTGTGAAAAAGGATCGAAGTTTCAACCGAAACCCCACTCTCATTATCCTTACAATGATAGCTCAACAACGACTCAGACTCATTCTTCTCCTCAACCAAACCGGACCCGGTTTTCTTGCTTGCCTTTGGCTTCATGGTTCGTTTAAACCGGGACCGAGTCTTGGCTTGCTGAGTCTCCTTCAAGTTATCGTCCTTAGCCACATGGCGTATGTCGTATGCCATTAACGGTGGGGCCCGCTCATTTGCTGCGGCTTCTGAAGTTATTGGCTTGATCGGCTCGCCCTTTAAAACAGAGTCAACGGCGGCTTGACAGAGCTGCCAGCTACCTGACCATAAAAAACCAACTGACCCATAAATCGGGTTCGCGATTCTCCCACAAGCTTCATATAGCAATGAACGAAAAATTGCTGAAAAAAAATAAACAAAAATCAATATAAATTTAGCTACTATTGCCATCACGAGTAAAAATAATTAATTTTTTTTATTATAGTGACTATTAGTTTTTCATAGCAAAATTATTTCTAAAGTTTTCAACAAAAACATACATAAAAATAAGTTTTCAACAATAACAATTAACTTTCCTAAAAAAAAATAATAACAATTACCGTTTTAATACCAACAATTAACAAATAACCAGCACATTAATGTTTAATTACCAAACTGTTTACTACTAAGGGAATAATATAAACATAACATCATTTACAAAACCATTAAAATAGAGATTTAGTGTCTGTTGAGTAAAAACTAAAAGAATTTGTGTTTGTTTTAAATTTCCTCCTTTTTTTCATAAGTGATAAAAAGAAAAGAATTTAAAAAAAAATAGAACACTAAGAAATAAATGATTAGATCTTAAATTTGCTATTATAGAAATGATGCAACCTCAAACACGATAAAAACAAAAATTATGATGTGGTTACTTAAATTGCAACCATACAATAAACTTTTGTTCAAAACATAAATTAATAGATAAAAAGTCTAGAAAATGAAGTGGAATATGATTAATTAATTACCTGGACGAAGATTTTGAGGGCCAGAATTGATAAGATTGATGAGACCAGCACGACCATAGAACTTAGCAAGAAAAACAGTTGCATTAGCTTGTGATTGAGGACACTTGATCCACTCCAAACATGGTCTTATAATACAATCTTCACTACACCCTTTTCTTAAAACCCTACATCCATTACAACTCATTCGCATTTTGATTCAACCCTTTTCTTTTTCGCCTCAATTTTATTAAAAAATTCAAATTTATCTAAAAATATAAGAATAAATAGTATGAAGAGTTTTTTTATAGAGAAGGATTGTGATTGTGAAAGTGAAGAGGCAATTATATATAGTTGTTGGGAATTTTCGGCGCTGTTGGATTTTTTTTTTCACTTGTTTAAGGAAACGCAGTTGTTTCTTAAAAATTGTTTTTTACTAGAAAATTTTATATATATAAAAACAATGATTTTTATTTTTCCACCTTCAAGAAGGTTGGAAGTTCGAACCACTTCCTAGTTTTAAGCGAAGCTTTATGAGACTTGTATTCCATTTGTGTGGGGACAACGTCACCTATTCTCGCTTAGGCGCGTGCGTTATACTCGCTATTTCAGGGAGGTTGCGTCATTGGCGTGGAATAACTTCATGATGCCACATTCAGATGCACCATTCGTATATTAAAACTATGATGAGCTGCCAATTTAAATTTTATAAATTTTTGGAAGCTGCCCATGGCCAGATTTCGTGATTTAGGTTCAAATGCTAGATTTAATTGGAATTTACAATAATATTTAATTAAAAAAATCAAATTAATAAATTATTTTTTGTTTTATTTTAAGTGTTTTATTTTTAATTTTTATTTATTTAAATTTTTTTATTATTTTACAATACTAATATAATTTAGTTATTTTTCTACTGATATATTCTTATTTATTATATTTTAACTCATGAAACATTTAAACTAACTACTATTACAAAAGATATTTTAGTAAATGAAACTAATTTTATAATTAAAATTAACAAAATTAATAATTTTCTTAAAAATCATACATAACTCTAATCAGACAATTAAAATGAGGTGCAATGGGTAATGATTATTTTTATGAACCAAAAAACTATTTTTCGACTTTTCTATTTTATAAATGATCATTTAATATGAAAAAGTATAATTTAATTTATGTTTAATTGTAGTTTTAACTCCTCTATTTTCACAAATTAACGGAATTAGTTTCCTATTTTAAAATCCGACAATTTTGATCTCTTATTTAGATTTTTGAACTAAAAGAATGGTGACATATTATAAATGATGTGATATACAATCTCATGATATATAACTATCTAAACGCATTAATTATTCACGTGTCATTAATTAAATTATAAAAATAAATAATTTTTTATGTTGAAATTAAGATTTTTATTACAATTTCATAGGTGTTACATCACTATTTTTTAGTTAAAGTTTTTATGATATATAATTTAAAGTATGTCATATCACTATTTTTTTAGTTAAAAAATCATAATGAGTAATCAAAATTGTCGGATTTTAAAAATAAATGAATCAATTTTGTGAATTGGTGAAAATAGACGGACTAAAATTATAATTAAGCCTATTGTTTATAAGTTTATACTAATTTTTTTTACATTGTATCATAAAAAATATTCAATATTCACTATTATGGATAATAAAAATTAAAAATAAAATAAAATTTATTTTTTTGGTATTTTTGATAAATAATACTTAATTATTATAATATTTTAAATTATAAATTACTCCTATAAAAAAAAAACTCATAAAACTATTAATTTAAATATACTAATATGTGTCGTATTGACGCATGTACAGTAGAATTTCTCCAAAAATTGGCTACCTCCATCCCATTAAATTCATTTGATTTTTCACATAAATATTTATTCTTTTTTTAAAACTATATCATCCAATTATTAAAAAAGAAAAATATTTGGTCTTTTAATTCTTTAATTTAATTCATTAATGGATTTTTGTGAAAAAATAATAATTAATGTTTTTTTCACTTTGAAGAGGATCTTATATAAAGAGACACTTTTTTTATAAGAGGATTATATATATAGACAAAGGTAAAATAAACAAATTCTACTTGAATCCACGTTTTGTTATAAGTAATATAATAAATATTTTGTATTTTCCATTTTATATTTAGAAGTATAAAAAATTTCCAATCTATTTTACTACTAAATGCATGATATACTACAGCAAAATTCACATTATATTTTATAATCACTTTTAGTAAATACAAATTTAAAACTATATATAGCTACGTGATCCAAATATAAATTATATTTGAGTAAATTCAATTTTAGTTAAAAATATGTTTGAAAAACAAAATTTATTAGAAAAATACATTTGTAAATATTAATTAAATAAATAAATAATTATATTAAAACAAGTTAAAGAGATAAATGAACATGCACTATTTGTATAAATTAATTTTACACCTACAGTTAATTGATTTATTTCTATTAAATTTTTTAACTTTTCAGATTATTAATATATAAAATGAAATTCATAACTCACAATTGAAATTTTAGGTAATTCGAAGATATGTGTATGGATGTGTAAGTATAAAAATGAATTGGTTACTAATACTATTATAGGTAGAGTGACGTATAAGAATATTATTACTAGAGGACACGCGAATCTCTTACTCTTGCCTACTGTGTTTTTTTCAGTGTCCGAAAATGCCCTTTAAAAGACGCGTAAATTAATGAATTTTGTAATTACAAGAACCAGCTTGAAAATGTAGAAGGTTAAAATGGTAAAAGTATATCAGACGAGATGCATGCAGATGGGTACAAAAATCTAGGAATGTGGAAATAAGCGCGTGGTCCTAACGCGTATATGTCAGAGTGCGGTCGAATCGCCACATATTGAGGAGTGAGGTCCACTAGTAGTTGGTTTTGGAATGATTATACTCTTTTCCTTTTAAAAATAAAATTGTTTCAAACTCACTTTCAACAAAGTAACTTTAATAATTATTTTTAATTTTTAATTAATATTACATCGATTAATTTTAAAAATTTTAGTTTCACTTTATATTTATAGTAAAATGTTAATAAATGTTCTTAAAATATTTGTTAAAAAAAATAAAAACAAAATCTTAGAAATTCTGTATTTTTTGCTTTGGAATCATAAAATTTTAAAAAAATTGCTAAAAAATTGTTTTTTTTTTCTTTGACAAATGCCTTTATTTATAATAGTAAAAAATGAATCAATAAATATTACTCATTATAAAATGAAAATAATATAAAAATATTGTCTTAAAAATTATAATTAGTATATTCAATTTTTCAAAATTTTAAAAATTTAAATTTTTTATGACAATTTTTTATTCCTTAACATTTATTCTAAGAGTACTTGTAAGAAATACATTATTGCTAAATACCATTTGAAATTAAATTTAAACAAAAATATATCAAATTATGTATACTAAAAAGTAACTGACTACATTTAATCTATACAATGTCTTTAGAAAAATTAAATTTATTTTTTAAATTACCATTCATAATTAATATATTGAAAAATTAGAAATAGAAAAAGTTAAATTAAAAGAACGATGGTTTTTTTTTAATATTTTCATTAAATAAGTGATTGATTTTTTCTTATATTTTATTTTATTTTATTTTAAAAATATAGGATAATTTTGCTAATATTTAATTTTCAGAGAGAGTATATTTTTAAATCTTGTAAAATATTACAACTTTTACTTTATAAAAAATTATTTTACCAATTATTTTAGTCCTTATTGAAATAAAGTGTGTTTAAACTTTTAAATTTTTAAACTATTTTTTGCAAGTATGTTTAAAACAATATAAAAAGTGATCTATGAAAAATTTAGAATTTTTTTATTTTAAAATAAATTAAATATAAATTTTTTAAATATAAAAAACTCAGTATAAGAATAACAAAAATATTGATTTAAAAATCAAATTATCATCTCATTTTTTATGAAAAAACTTTTTATACTATTATAAAAATATCCACAAAAATTCTTTTAAAAATATATATTAATTTAATATCAAATAAAAAAAATATTTGTAGAATAATTCTATACAAACCAAGAGTTTTAATTTATTTATGATGACTAAAATAAATTGTTATAATTTTACGAAATATTGTTAAACTGAATGGCTTATTTTAAGTCTAAATTTAAAATCATGCAACGTTATGGTTGTATTATTTATCATTCATCTTAGACAAAATTATAATAATTAATAACAAAAAATAAAAGAAGAAGATGAAAAATGAAGCTCCTGGTTTTTGGGAGTGAAAATGGTTTTGGAGAAAACCAAAGACTGGTTTCTGGGTTTGGTTTCGGGACTGTGGGCGCAGGTGAACAAACGGGAAGAATGTACTGCTAACTTTGTGTAAGCCAATGGTATTACGTCTAAACTTTATTAAACTAATCTTAACAAAAGTACTCAATTAGATCACTATAGGAAAATAATAATAATAATAATAATAATAATAATAATAATAATAATAATAAATTTTAGCTATGTGTAACTATTTTTTAGAAAAATTCATATAAAAATATAAATGAAATTTACTTAAATAGTAGGTGAATTTACAAGAGACTTATATACTCTAGTTGATAGTGGATGAACTTATAATACATGACATATAAATTAGGCTGAATTGCAGTTTTAGTCTCTCTAGTTTAGCTGAATCGCGAAAGTAGTCATCTTATTTTGTTCCTCTCCAATTTTGGTCACTCAAACAGAATTTTGATTCAAAACTTGATGAAATTTCATTTTTTTTGCATTTATTTAAGTCACATCATGCCTCAAGATCTCATTTGCAACAATTGCACCTGAAATATATGATCATAAATGGTGTAGTACGGCTTTAAAAAATGAAATTTCATCAAGTTTTGGACTAAAACTCTATTTGGGGGATCAAAACTAGAGAGAAACAAAATGGGGGGACTACTTTCGCGATTCAGCTAAAATAAAGGGACCAACACTGCAATTAAGCCTATAAATTAATTGATACGGGATGGTGGATAAGTCAATTGGTTGAATTTAGAAGATTTGGTAATATCAATGATTTAACTAGTTGAAAAGTATGAAATTACATAAAAAAAAATACTTTTAAAATATTTAATATCTTCAATTAAGATTTTTGTTAAACTATAAATTTTCTATATATATATAAAAAAAAAAATCAATGTACATTTAACATCATTAAAGTTCAGCCTCGTCATCATTCAAGCTATACATGGAGAAGTATTAACACCGCTATGTAGATACTCAAAATGTGTTGTCTGTGGAAAATTAGCACATGACGCGATGTTGATATTTGGGAACATAATGGCTACTGCTCTAGAATGGACACAAAATATGGACTCATAAACTCCTACTCACCGAGCTCACTTAAGTGTCACAACTGATTCACCAAGACATTGGTATTTGGAACAGACAATTAGGAAAATTATACCGCTTGAAGCTATGAAAATCCTCCAACTTCCTCTACCAATTGTTAGACAAAATGACCAAATCTATTGGGGCCCTCACAATTTTTTTTTTTTTACTGTCTGTAGTGCCTACCACACTTTAAAAAATTGGGAAGCATATGACTCTTCCTCTACCTCTGGCCCTAAGCCCAAATCTGCGTGTTGGACAAAGTTGCGGAGCTTCAACACGATCCCTAAACTTGTGAACTTGGCTTTGAGAATTCTACACAATGGGTTGTCTGTCAAAAGGAATCTTATTATAAGAGGTGATCTTATGGATTCTATATGCCCTTGCGATAATGAAGTGAATGAGGATATCACTCATGTTTTCTATATACGCCCTTGGGCAAAATATGTTTGGTTTCATTCCCCCTTGAGAATCAAATTTGATTAGTTATCTTCTAACTAATTGGCTTGAAAATATCACTACCACATCCCATTCGGATATTACTGACTTTATACTTTCTATTTGCTATGGCTTATGGTATTTCAGAAATAAATTTTGTTTTGAGGATAAAGCGTTGAAAGTGGGATCAATTCTTCGTAAAGCTTGGAGACTAGTAGAAGAACACAAGGTGATGTTGGACATGTTTCACAGAGACGCTGGTCACCCACATGTTGCCTCTCTAGACAGATCGAATCCACCTCTAGACATTCTTTACAAAATCAATATAGATGTTGCGGATCCTAAGGATGATGTGTGGGGAATTGGCACCATTATCAGGGATGCTGAAGATGTAGTATTAGTTGCTGCAACTTGGAAGACTAATACTTTTCTTGACTCGGATGTGGCTGAAGCTATGAGATTTAAACTAGCTATACAATTCAACTGATCAGATTTTGGCTTTCGAGACATGATAATTGAAATAGACTCACTTAATGTTGTTAGAGCTATTAATGCACCTCATGCAAACAACTCCTATTTACACTCCATTATTGTCGATTGTCAAATTATTCTCTCTCTTTTTTCCTTTAATTAATGTTGCTCATGTAAAAAGAATTACCAATGTCTCAACACACACATTAGTTAAGTATGTTTTATCTTCGATTGAAGATTGTCCTCTCTGTATTAACTCTTGTATTGCAGATGATTTAGTTAAGTAATATTATATTTCTTTTCAAAAAGAAATGAAAAGAAAAAAACCAAACATAATAATCTCAAATTAAGCAAATTTGTTGAACCACAACTATTGTAAAATGTACTTTTCTTGTACATATTATTTTTCCTTTCCATTGAAACCACTTCTATAAAATGATGGTCATTGTCAATAGAACGATTCCACAAATATAGAATGGTTGTTGTCTTAGCTTCCTCATTAAATATCTCTTCCGACGTGTTCCACTACCATATTTATTTTTCAAAAAACTATGACATATTTCTAATTCATGAGCAATCATGTCATTTAAATTATTTAGTGACAATAACATTTATATATGTCATACTTAACACCACAACCTTTAAGTGTAAATTGATTTCTAAATCTGAAGAGATTTGATAATTTTGAATATAGTTCTCCTTTGATATTGCAGTAGTCCAAGAACCTAATATACCCATATATGAATATTGATCCTATCATAAATGTTGTGTTAGCTGAATTAAATAAGTTGAAAACAAATGGCTCATGAATTTAATTTTTAGGAATATTTGTAGTATGTGTCATCTAGACCTCATATTCCTAAAGAGTATTTGGAATGATTTTTGATTTCACAAAATCAATTGAATCTTGTTAATTTGTTTTTAATCAATGGGATAATTTTTTTTGAATAACACTGGTGTCCGTTAGTTCAATATTAGAGTTATGATTGACATAAATAGAGCTAACAACTCAACGAGTATCATTACTTTGAATATTTTTATTCGTGTCTTTATTTTTCAACATCGCCAAAAACAACCGTATCTTTATAGACATGCTTTATATATATATATAAATATAGCAATTTTAAAAATTAATATTTACATATTAATATTTGTAATTTTAGTTTTTTCCATTTGAGCAAATTTTGATTTTAGCCTTTGAATATTTTTCAGGTCCAATTCCCACAATATGAGAATCTTTGGGTTTTGGTCATCCACTTAGACATGTCATTTAAATTATGTTGACATGGACATTGAATTTTGGCATGTGACGTTGGATTTTTGTGCCACATGGCACTGAGTTACTTCGACGACATCCAATGAGTGATTACTATGTGGCAGTGTGGAAAATCAAAATAAAAGCTAAGGATCAAAAGTTAAAAAAAAATATATATATATA